>NC_133662.1:213800176-213984169 GCF_037893015.1 Macrotis lagotis
ATAGAAATAAGAAAACTAGGAAAATAAACTGGTTTTGGAGAAAAGATAGTGAACTCAGTTCCAGGCATAATAACAGGTCATGTTGTATAGTACTTTATAAATATAAAGTGCTTTATACACTCATATAATGCTGCTCACAAGACCTTTGGATAATAAGGTAAAATTGTTGGGGGGGGGGTTGCAAGGCAATGGGGCTAAGTGACTTGCCCACAGTCATACAGCTAGGTAATTATTAAGTGTCTGAGGATGGATTTGAATTCAGGTCTTCCTGACTCCAGGACAGGAGTTTGATCCACTGCACCACCTGGCTGCTCCAATAGTAAGATAAAATTACAGATGAGGGAACTGAGGTGTAGGAAGACGGAGGTCACACAGGACCCTGTCCTAGACCTTCTACCTCAAAGACCAAAATTCTACTAGGCTATTGGACATGTTGAGTTGGGACGTCCAAATGGAGATGTCCTCAAGGCAGCTGGCAATGCTCCTCTCCAGGCAAAAACAATTTCTCTTCAGAATTATATTTGGCATTTATGTAAGATTTTATTGTCACTAATCAGGCAAGTCCATCCCAGAGAGGCATGTAAACACTAGAGAATCACCAGGACTCTAGTGAATGTGAGAGGTTAGGGATGATGGGAATCATCTGCATTAAAGAAAACCTAGAAAGTATGGTGGTGCCAGAGAAACCAAGTCCAGTACAAGTGGGCTGAATGATGGGGGAAGGTCAAATAGGGCAAGGACAGAGGCAAGAAGTTTGAATCTCATTAGGACAAAATTAATTACAAGGTGGGTTATCATCACATTTGCAGACTTTAAAACCAACACTAATTTGTATTTATATGACATCTCTTTAATCCCATTTAATAAGTGGCCTCATTCTTCAAAGATTTACTATTGCAGAAGACCTCTCTAGCTTACTTAATGTTAGCAAGCTTATCTTACCATTCCCCAGAGTTTGCACTTTAGGCTCAATTATACAGCACATATCACTCCGGGATTCTATGATTACTCTTTCTATTAAAAGTCAGAACCATTCACAATGCTGTCTGTTCACATGGGATGCTATGATTGTTCCTTCTATTAAAAGATAGAACCACTGACAATGTTTCTATTTGTGAATAGAAGAGTGAGGGCTCTGCAGTCTTTTCCACATAGTTTAAATATACCTTTGCTAATGGGGGTGGTTCCTCCTTGTGGAACCTGGTATTTGTGGCTCCATTGTTTGATCTCAAATACCAGGCCATGTGGGCATAGACTGATTGGAGTACTATTTTTTCAGCAAACTAAAACTACATAGATATATACTATATATTCATATATACACATACATAAATACATACACACACACAACATACATGATTTGTAAGGCTTGCCTTCCCATTTAGTCTGGAAGACAATTGAAAATAGAACTCTTGTCTTTTATATGTTTCCTTTTCAGCACAGAGCCCTAATAGGCAGGTACTGTACTTGAATCAAGTTTTAAAATGAATGGCCTAACAAGCAGAATTAAGGATTAGAGTTTATACCATGGATTTAAAAAAGGAGGCATCTGGGTGGCTCAGTGGACAAAATATTGAACTTTAAGTAAGACCCAAGTTCAAATATGAACTCAGATACTTAGAAGTAGTGTGACCCTCAGCAAATTAACTTCTGTTTGCCTTAATCCACTAGAGAACAGGGTCATAAAGTGTCAGATCTAGATTTAATAATATTTAAAAAGAACTTAAAATTAACAATAATAACTTCTTGCCATTTAAGCTGAATTTGATCCATGTCTTCCTGACTTCTTTCTTCACAGAACCACATAGTTTCTAGATATACTATTGAAATGCTAATTCAATTCAAATTAGGAATTGTCTTTTAATGCAAAGGACAAAGAGAAATTCTTGACTCCATCAGATTACATTCAGGGAGTGGGAAATGGGATATAAATGCTAGTTGTTCAGTCCTGACTCTTCACTACCTCATTTAGGGTTTTCATGGCAGATACTGGAGAGATTTGCTATATCCTTCTCCAGGTAATTTTACTGATATGATATATCAGTTTACAGAACTGAGGCAAACAAGGTTAAGAGACTTACCCATGATCATCCAGATAACAGGTGTCTGAGGTTGGATATGCTCTCATGAAAATGAATCTTCCTGACCTCCAATCTATGGCTAATATCCACTCTACCACTAAATAAAAAAGTATTAAGTAGTAGGGGTGGCTAGGTGGCGTAGTGGATAAAGCACCGGCCCTGGAGTCAGCAGTACCTGGGTTCAAATCCGGTCTCAGACACTTAATAATTACCTAGCTGTGTGGCCTTGGGCAAGCCACTTAACCCCACTTGCCTTGCAAAAACCTAAAAAAAAGTGTTAAGTAGTTAAGTAAAGTAAAAAAAAATAATGTAAGTAAAAAAAGGAAAAGCTAAGTAAAAAATATGAACAAGAGGAATGAACAAATACTAACAATTAAAGGGATCAGGAAAGGTTAAATGTAGGAAGTTTGACCTGAGCTAAGTCTTGAAGGGAACTGAAGATTTTAAAGACCTAATTGAGGAGGCAATGGAGACAGTGGAGGCTGACTGAAAAGACATGGAGGCTGGAGGGCACTTGCCAACCTCAGGCCACATTGGTTGGATCAGTTAAGGATGCCTAGTCACCCAGGCCAAGGCTTGCTGACGGGTTGTCTGGGTCCAGCTAAGGCTTTTGGATCCTAAAGGAAAAATTCTCAGGAATCATAGAGGTTTGTGAGTTGGGGAGTATCAATGTAAGACATTCTTGGGATGATTTTGGCAACATCACTTAAGAGTAAAGTTGACATGGAAACAAAGTAAAGACTGACAGATTGCTTTCCTTGGGGGTGGGGGGAAGGAAGTAAGATTGGGGAAAAATTGTAAAACTCAAATAAAATCTTTAATAAAGAAAGAGTAAAGTTGACAAGGGTTCATTATTTATATTTGGGAGAATGTATTCCTTTTAATCTTTGATGTCCTTAACAGATGTTACTTGTGATCAGAATCTGCATCAGTAGGCCAGTATTTTCTTTTGTTGACCCCTCAGAGACTTAATTTTACTTCATTAGAACAAGTTCCATTGGACAGGTGAGAGACAGAGAAAGGGAGAAAAGAAAAGACTAAAAATGAGACTCTGCCCCATAGAGGAGGATTCCCTTCTCAGTCTTGCAGAGTGGGTTCATTGAAAAGCCTTCTTGGATTAAGAAAGCAGGTGGCAGCCAACTAATTAGTTCCTGCCTCCTTGCTTTCTAGGACATTTATGTAGAGAGGCAGGGCTTGGGGCTCTCTTGACCAGATGAGCCCATATTTCTAGAGAGAATAGAGAGTTTTCGTGTTTGTTTTTGGTACTCTTCCTTTTTTGGTGGTCTCCCTCCCTTATCCCACCCTATTGTTGCCCAGAAATGGACCTTACCCAAGGTCATCCTCCTGAAAGTATCCCATAAGGAAAATACTAATCCTACAGGATTCTTGATCTCAAAGTAACCCAATCATACTAAACTGAGCAAAGTACAAATTGATTCATAGTACTGTGCTACTCCAAAACTACTAGATGTATAGATATGTCAAGTCAAGTCATGACTTTAAAGTAGAAAGAATGGAAATAAGGAAAGAATTTCAGTTGGTAGAAGGGAGATGGGAGAGCAGAGGAATCCTCCTCTCTCCATGCCAGAAAAGCTGGGTTGCCCAAGTTCTACAAGAGTCATGAGATTTTGTAAACATTCCCAGGATCCTGATGGGGTCCTCACAAATTTGTCATCTCCACAATTCCTTCTGGAAAGTGTCTTAGCCTACCTTTTGCATCACTTCTGCTTCCCTCTCCCAAGGCCCACCTGGGCCACATGTTCATTCCAACAAACCAGGGACTCCATTGATTTTGGTTTCAGATCTCTTCTCCTAAGCTTAGCCTTATCCAGGGCGAGGCCCATCTAATGGAAGAGCTGTATTTTTTGATAAGTAGACCAATATAACTGATGTCTTTTCCAAGACTGTACTTAATCTAAGACAGAGTGTAAACTGACAAATTTTCAGCTTTTAAGGTTTGTCACTAATATATATGTTTTTATTTCACTTAATTTAGTATTTTTGTGATAAAAAGTGTTAAATGGTTATCCTTACATTCCCTTCTCTCTCCAAGGTTAATCCTACTTGCAACTTTGATTTTATTTTATTTTTCTCATTTCTCCAGGATTTTGCTTTCTCAAAAGTTCTTCTCATTCACCTCCAATCTCCTCTTCTTGCCTCTCAATTATTTACAGTTACGCTTAGGTCTTCACATTCATAAACACACCTCCTTTGACCTTGCTACTCCATCAGTCTCATCACTCTCCTTTTCTCCACAGCTAAAAATTGCCCAATGACCCAACTTCCTTGCCACCCACTCTATAATCAACTCTGCAAGGAGATGCTTTCACCACCCACTCTACTGGAATGAATTTCTCAAAGGCCACCAATGACCTCATGATCACCAAATACTTTTGGAAGGTGGGAAAATTCTCTTCTTTTTGGATTCTCTGCATTTTTTGATACTATTGACTAGTTTCCTAATGGATACATGCTCTTCTCATTCTCCACTATCTCTAATTATTAATAATTCATCCCTTTGCAATTCCCTTAGAGATTATGTCTCAAGGTTCTTTATATGACCTGTTTTTATCTTCTCTGTCTCTCTCTAATCTCTCCCTTGGCTGAAAAAAAAATACTTTATTTGTGTCCCCAAAGCTGACTAGCTACAATTAATGAATAAAGATAATGGTCACTTAGCAAAGATTAGCTTTACCATCTCAAGGAGGAAACACCTGTGCCAACTTGTTTGTTCACCCAGATTGACTGCCAAGACATTTTTATTAAGCTTTATTAATATAGCTGGTGAGTCAGGGGAACTTGACATACAAGAGTTATGAATTCCACAAGGAATTCTATCACTGCCCAGAGCCTCATCCATAGTCCCTTGGTCAACAAGCAATTTCTAAGACCTTCCTCTAACCCTACCAGAATAAGAAAACTGTTAATGGTTCAAAACCCTCTTTCCCTGAAGGAGTTGAAATATTAATTGGCTTCCAATTCCCCAGGAGTCTTTCCTTCTCCCTACTAGCATGTCAGCATTAGTCCTCAGATCCAGGGTCCTTGCACCTTTCTCCCAGGTCCTATTAGATCCTGATTAGACCTATAAAAATCCATCAGATTTTACTGTGCTAAGGGGAGAGGATTTAGAATTAGGTATCCAATTCTGCCATGGGGTACAGTGAATCTATCCCTAACCTTCTCCCTAAAACTGTCCTTTGTTTAGTATCTACTGTCAATGTAACTGGCTTGCTTTACTCTCTTGTTGTGAGCTCCATGTTTTCTTGTCCTGGACATTGGTATTGCCTAAATCTTCAGTCTGAATAACAGTCTAATAACTAAGAGTTCCTGACTTCTTATTTTCTAGGAAGGACACCTTTATCCTTCAACTACATATTATAATATGAAGCATTCCTTCATGATTTCTATAATTTATATAATTTAAGGCAAAATTCTAAAAAGGAAACCCTTTATTTTGTTAATAGTCTATGGGACAATCTCTAAACTATTTCCATTTCTTTCCCACATGAATATCACACCCCTCCATTTAGTTTGTTAAATTTATCTTCTTGCCTTCCGTTTGCTGTGTCAAGATTTCTATTCCTTCTGCAAAATAGTCAGAAAAAATCCCAGAAGAAGTCTCAAGTTATTTTGTTTGTTTTAATTTTGTATCCTTAATCTCTATGGGGTCATTGTTGTTTAACCTCAATTTCCAGAAACAACCATCATCTCCAGAAAGCAGACATCATGATAAACATCATCATTCAGATAAGTACATATTAAATGCTCATAAAATGCTCATGTCATTGCAGAAGAAACTTCTGATTAAGTTTTTAATAAGCAATCAATTCCATACAGTATCTCTTCAATATCTTCATTTTGTTTTATTTAAGCTATCGATTGAATAGGGTACTCTTAAATAAATACATTAAAGTTTGAATCACTTTGACTTTGTACTGGCATTTGGTGCTGGCCATTTTATCATTAAATTCAATAATGGAAAGAATTCAGAGTGATTAGGAACCTTAAAGGCCATATCTAATGAACCAGAATCCTCTCCACAAGAAGTGATCACACTAGCTTTCCTTAAAAACTTATAATGAGAAGGGGGAAATACTGCTTCCTGGATAGGCCATGTCATTTTTGAATTAATTAAAATTCTTAGGAAGTTTTCCTTACTTGTAGCTTCTACTAATATCACTCCTCTTCATCAACAGTTATCCAAAGAGAGTCATCATGTTTTCCATTCTTTCCACCTCCACAAGTTTCCCTTCTCCAGGTTAAATATCTGTTCAAGTGATCCTTGTCCAGAATCTCTTCCAATCCTCATACCATTTTGGTTAACTTTCTCTATACACATTTCAAGTTTCCAATATCTTTCCTAAAATGTGACACTCAGAACTGAATGAACACAACCTCCATAGTGATGAGATGGAGTGAAGGCCAGTGGTAACAGAGTGGAGAAAGTGCTGGATTTGGAGTTGGAGAGATCCGAATTTTAATCCTGTTTCAAATACTTTGTGGCAGTGGAACCTTGGACAAGTTTCTTAATCTTTCTCAACTTCAATTTATTCTGCTATAAAATTGAAATAGCAATAGCACCTACCTCACAGGGCTGTTGTGGGGATCTAGTGAGATAATATTTGTCAGTTGTGTTACAAATGTCAATACATTGAGTACAATATAAGTGTTTATAAGGAATCCCCTGAAATAGTTGCATTATTTGAATTTGCACTATCTGAAATTATATATTCTGAATTCTATATTCCAAACTATCTGAAATGATAATTCTATAGAAAATATAGTCATTGGTTCCAGGTCAATGGAAATACATAATGAAAAAATTTAAAAATTAGTTTTAATCTGTTTATTAACATAAATATAACAACAAAGGATAAATCTGTTTAATTTATTACAAAATCATAATTTATGGAGAGAAATTTAAAAAAACTAAATAGCTTACCTAAAAATAACTCTATACTAATGATATGTGATCTTGCTATTGCCATTTAAACTATATTAGCAGGGGGCAGCTAGGTGGTACAGTGGATAAAGCACTGGGCCTGGAGTCAGGAGGACCTGGGTTCAAATCTGGTCTCAGACACTTAATAATACCTAGCTGTGTGGCCTTGGGCAAGCCACTTAACCCCATTTGCCTTGCAAAAAAAGTATTAAAAAAGTATATAAACTATATTAGCAGCAATGTCTGAACTGTCTTCTCTTTTTTTTTTAAATTTTATTTATTAAGTCAATGGGGTTAAGTGACTTGCCCAAGGTCACACAGCTAGGTAATTATTAAGAGTCTGAGGTCAGACTTGAACTCAGGTCCTCCTGACTCCAGGGCTGGTACTCTGTCCACTGAGCCACCTAGCTTCCCCTGTCTTTTTTATCTTTAAATCTTCTAAATATCCCCTGGGAGCCTCAGAAAATGTGCACACACACAATGCCTTGAAGATGACATTGTTTCTTTGAAATATTTTTTCAAAAGCTGGTCTAAAGTAATTTACCAATTTTCAGAAACACCTCTAGTCACCCATAGTTTCCTTTTTGACCATCAAAGAACTGGCAGCAATTGATAGTCATAACCTCTGAGTTTGAGGGATTTTGAGACTGATAAACAAGCCTTGGTTTCATGGGTGCATTGCCTCCCAATAAAGGTATTAGGCAATGCTTAGGTACTTTAAATCCACGTTAAATATTTTTTCCTTAGAAATGTAAGTTTTGGAAGGTCTCCTTTTCCAGAACAAGCTTGTTCCATCTAGATTAAAGAATCTTTTGATCAATGTATCTACCTTCTTCAATTATTTTCTTCAAAATAGCTACTGTCCTCATTTGCACTGGCTGCCTCTCTGATAATTTTAACATTATGCAACTAGATTCAATTTTTGAGGAGAAAGAACCAAAAA
Source organism: Macrotis lagotis (assembly GCF_037893015.1). Classification (NCBI taxonomy): domain Eukaryota; kingdom Metazoa; phylum Chordata; class Mammalia; order Peramelemorphia; family Peramelidae; genus Macrotis; species Macrotis lagotis. Next base: position 213,808,143 of record NC_133662.1, read on the forward strand.
AATACTTGCAATAAAAGTTTATCATTGCCAACTTCAGGGTTTTTTTTTAAAATTTCTTTAAATAGACTCGAGGACTTTGTCTAAACAACTCCTCCAGTCCCAGCAGTTGCTTAGAGAAGGCCTCCCCTTTGTCACCCTCTCACTTCCTCTCAGTGTTGTTTGCAAACAGCAAAAGGCTGGTCTAACTGCCTTTTTTCTTTTCTTTTGCCTTTTAAAACTATATGTTTATGAAATAACTTTTAAAAATGTTCCATGTAGATTCAGACATTTTGACTTCTTGTCCTATTTTCACTTCTATAACCATATTCACATCATTCAGTTCCATAAAATGTTTTTGGTTTTGTGCTAGCAGTTTTTCCATCTGAAGCATTCTTTCTTGGGTCTATTTTGCTAAGAGCTCTTTAAAAAATAATGGTGATATAATATGCAGCAGCTCAGGGAACCCACACATGGGTTCAGGTCTGGACAGAGCAGCAAGAGTTTGCCTTCCTCTAGTTTGCATGTTTTCCTATTAACTGACTTTTGGTGTAAGTTAAATGTGACCCAGTATCATTTTGAAATACACACTATAAAAATTTCAGATCATCTGAACTTTCATTAATTGTGTCCTAGCTACAAATAAGAAGATATCTTCAGCTCTAAATTTATGATCCTAAGTAATTTTACCTTATGTCTGTTTCCTTATCCCAAATAAGGGGTCTTTTAGTTCTAGGTTTATGATTCAAGGGTAGTATAAGGAGCTTTTAGAAATGTTTTGCTAAGTGGATTCCACCATCAACATCCTCTTTTACCAATCTGGGGTGGGGGGGAGGGAAGGGGAGCAGATTAATGGTGTCATTTTTTTTTTTATGGGAGACTCCCAACGTGGAAACTCTCTTCAGAAAATATTACTGAATAACTTCAGTACTTTAGACAATGCAGTGACTGATCATGACTTCAGAGAACCAACAATGAAGTGCTCTTCCTTACTCTTAGTAAACCACTGATAGACTAGGGATGTGGTAACATGCTTTTCAGGCACAGTCATTATATTGACTTGTTATAATCTCCTTCAAGAGAGGGTTCTACAATAAGGGGAGGCAAGGTATTTATGAAAAATGACTATATATAAACATATATTTATATATCATATATTATATATCATCAATAAAACATTTTTTAAAGGAACACCCCTCCAACATCCCAAATAGGTAAACTCATCTGTGACTTGCTCACAGTCGCACAGCTGGTATCTAAAAGAGGCAAAGCTTAACCCTAGTCTTCCAGCCTCCAAGACAAGTCCTCACTTTATGACCCACATGCATGTTTCTTCACAATCTAATTAGTCTGTTTTTTTAAATGACATTAATATAGTCTACTCTGTTGGCTTTTTAATGATCATTGATTTCTTTCCTAATAACACTTTCTAGAATTTTGGCATAAATTGAAGTCAAGCTCACTGGTGGAATTAAAGCAAACCTATCTTAGAAGCAATTTTTTGTCTGGTTACTAACTTCCAGATTAAATTTAAGAGATACGCCAACCCCAAGAAAAAATTGATCACTCTTCTTAGGTTATGAAAACCCTTTAGTCTTTTGTTATTTTACTTCAGTATGATTCTTTTGTCAGATTGCCTGATTATGAATAAGAGATAACACTGGAATCCTTTCCTATGATGCAACATTATATGTTGTTGGTTGTTTTTTTTTTTTAGGTTTTTGCAAGGCAAACGGGATTAAGTGGCTTGCCCAAGGCCACACAGCTAGGTAATTATTAAGTGTCTGAGACTGGATTTGAACCCAGGTACTCCTGACTCCAAGGCCGGTGCTTTATCCACTACACCACCTAGCCACCCCCTGTCTTTCATTTTCAAAGAAGACCATGACATCAGGGAAATGATACCAAGACAAGAATTGAATTTGAGTGGGGGGGGGGGGGGTGCTGTGCTAAGCCACCAGTCTCACTTTCTCTTCTGGAGTCATCTGGTTGCAGTGGCCAGATATGAATCAGAACAACTGAAAATGGCTCTGGATGGAAGGCAAGTTAAGTGACTTGCCCATGGTCACACAGGTAGTATCTGATTTCAGATCTGAACTCAGGTCCTCCTGACTTCAGAGTGAGTGCTTTATCCACTCTTTCACCTAGGTGCCCCAATTATTACACAGACCACAAATAAAGAGGTAGCCTCATAAAATAAACTTCAATAGATTTCTGTTCTCAATGATATATTTCCTCTAGTACTGCAGACTGGAGCTCATCCATGCTGGCTGCTTAAAAAAACATACTGGTTCTTAAAAACTTATTTGTTACTTTAGAAGCTGAATATATGCCTAGGAATAAAAGTGTACTTTCATTTTTAGCCAGCAAAATATATCCAGTGTCAAGAGACTATTCAGTTTATGGAGTGAAATGAGATATAAAATTTAATCTACTGCTATAGGTGGGAAAAGTTTTTTCACATCCTTGTATACACTCCTTCTACATCTGTTGGGAAATCAAATGGCACACAGCTTCCAAGATAAATTTCACACTTCAATCATAGCTGTCTATGTATATTGAAGATACTGTAATAATTTTAAAATGTAGGAGTTTGGTGAGAAAAGAACACATGAGGATTGAAAATATGCATTTTTATTATTACATATTTATTATGTTCCACATGCATACTATTAAGAATATTTTTTATATTGCTTCCTATTGAAGCTAGAACTGGAAGAAATCATAGTTTTAGAAGAAACTACAAAAGTTCAAACTGCTCATTTTATAGTTGAGGAAACCAAGACACAGGGTTTAAGTTAAAGTTTAAGTTTAAGTTAAGAGACTTACCTAAGATCATATAAGTAGCAAGCAGGGACATGGGGTGAGTGGGTGGCAGGTAAGGCTCAGCTCTGCCTCACCTGTTGACCCCCTCACCACGTCCCTGGCATTAAGTGTCGGTCTGTCACCTGGTCAGTCACCTGGCAATCTACCATATCTCAGGTACTATGGATATAAAGAAATTCTCAAGATTCATTTCTTCAAGCCGTATGACTAGCCATCTCCTTTGGACATATAATGACTTGATTTTATTCCTGTTCTGCTTTGGATGGAACTTCTTACTGATTAAATGAACACCTATTCTATATGCCTCTCCATTGTCTTGTGTGATGTTCAACTTTAATTCATTGGAGAAAATAGTACTCCAGGAATCACTACTATACAACACTGGTCAAATATTAGTATGAAGAAGATCTTTTCTTTCAAGGGAAACTAGCCTACTAGGAATGCACCTCTCCACAATTAACTAGTTATCATAAAATAGCTGTGTTTCCAGGGCCATGGCTGAAGTCTTTTTAGCTCGATAAAATCAGCAGATTTTACTACTGGTTTAGCCAAGGTCATAGAAACTTGTCTGTAAAGTCTTAAGAAGAAGATTGATGGAATGATTGGGAACAAAATTATCTTAGACTACAGAGAATAGCATTGGAAAGTAAAGATAGGTTTTTTTTAAAAAACCATGGCAAGATAACCTACTAAGCAAAATCATCTCAAGGCCATTGCAAGTTGAAAACTGAAATGGGAAGAAAAATGGAGGATTTTCAAAAACCTACACTTAATTCAGTCCACTCTCTTCCCTTTTGATCCTTGGACTGAGCTTATTGTCCATCTGTACTATTTGTCCCAGATAAATATATTGCTGGATGTGGTCCATAGGATATTCATCCAAATGTTAGCTTAGGTCTGGGCAAAAGACCTTCTTCATCCATTTGATATTTCTGGGGGTGGGAGGGGGAGGTTGGACAAGCCAACCTTCAAGTAATTTCTTCCAGGGGTCTCTGCAGTGTACTGAGGTTTGATACAATCAGCATGATGTCATCCACAAACAAGAGAACTTGGAGGGATTCACAGAGAATCCCTCTTCAAACTGAATCTGTGTTGGATCTTTTCCATTATAGTGATAAATAGCTGGGTTATAGCTCCCTATTTTATGCTTTGTTTAATGTTTATGATCATAAGGTCAATGAGTAAGGTTATTTCTATTATATCTTTCAAGGAATCTTGAATATTTTAATATATAAATTGGTGGTACAACATTGGAAAAGAGTATGCAAGTTAGTTTGTTCTACCAAATCAAATGCTTTTTTCCATCATCAACAATGATAAGGGGGTGGCTAGGTGGCACAGCGGATAGAGCACCGGCCCTGGAGTCAGGAGTACCTGAGTTCAAATCTGGCCTCATGCACTTAATAATTACCTAGCTGTGAGGCCTTGGGCAAGTCACTTAACTCCGTTGCCTTGCAAAACAACAACAAAAACAATAATAAGCACAGTGGCTTCTTAAATTCTTTATAACTTTAAGTTTGTATGAGGTGGTAAAATCTGATCCATTGTTTACCATGACTTGGAAAAATCCATCATATACTAGCATCATCATTGCTAATTTCCTTTGTGTTTATATGACTTTGACAAAGATTTTGTATGATGGAAGAACAGATACATATGCTGGTAATTTTCAAAATTAATAAGATCCAACATTCTTTCTGTATGCCTTTCATATCTTTTCCTTCAGATACCTTGAATGTCCCTTCAAAACTAGATTCCCTCCACTACGTATCTCCTCTAGATGTGCTTGGTCTGATCTGATTGTTTTTCCATCTTTATTTTTAGCTCCTCTTCAAATATTTGAGGAACTATGAGCAGTTGGTGTCTTAAAGGATGGAGATCTTAAAGGATGGAGATCAAGGCCTGGAGAGAAGATCTGATTTCAGTGAGACCCTGGGCAATTTGATTACATGGTTTTTGAAAATCTTTTCCCTTTTTTGTTCCATTTTAGTTTTCTTTTTCAACTTTCAACTTTTAATGACCTTGACATGATTTTGCTTAGTAGGACATCTTGCCATGGTTTTTTTTTTTTAAGTTTTTGCAAGGCAATGGGGGTCAGTGGCTCGTCCAAGGCCACACAGCTGGGTAATTATTAAGTGTCTGAGGCCGGATTTGAACCCAGGTACTCCTGACTCCAGGGACGGTGCTCTATCCACTGTGCCACCTAGCTGCCCCAAAATGATTTTTTTTTAAGGTTTTTGCAAGGCAAATGGGGTTAAGTGGCTTGCCCAAGGCCACACAGCTGGGTAATTATTAAGTGTCTGAGACCGGATTTGAACCCAGGTACTCCTGACTCCAAGGCCGGTGCTTTATCCACTATGCCAGCTAGCTGCCCCAAAATGATTCTTTTTTTTTTTTTTTAAGGTTTTTGCAAGGCAAATGGGGTTAAGTGGCTTGCCCAAGGCCACACAGCTAGGTAATTATTAAGTGTCTGAGACCAGATTTGAACCCAGGTACTCCTGACTCCAAGGCCGGTGCTTTATCCACTATGCCAGCTACCCGCCCCTTTGCCATGGTTTTTAAAACCTATCTTTACTTTCCATTGCTTTTCTCTGTAGTCTAAGATGACTTTGTTCCTAATCATCCATCAATCTTCTGCTTAAGACTTTACAGGCAAGTTTCTATGCCCTTGAGCTCTGACAGGCTAGACCAGTAGAGTACAATGTCTACTGATTTTATTGAGCTGAAAAGACTTTAACTATGGCCCTAGAAACAGGGCTATTTTATGATGACTAGTTAACTGTGGAAAGGTACATTAATAGTAGACTTGCCGTGTGGTAATCAATTTTTTTTGGCCATGGCAACCCACAAATGAATATTATCATTATCATATTGATTACAAATGTGTTTTTTCTTCTTTTCAGAGTGCTTTATGAGCAAGGGGAATTTTTAACATTAATGTTATTTTTAATCCTTTCTATTTACTTAAATGAATTTAGAAAGACACATTGTGTAATAAATGAAGCTTTTTAAGAACATGCTGTAGACTTTTAGAAACTTAATGAAATTTAGACAAACTCCTATTGAGTTACATAATGGAATTTTTCTTGATTTGTCTATTTAAAGATTGTCTCATAAACTGAGAAACTCTGATATATTAATAGCCAAATGAATAAGTAAGGTTAATTAGTGAACAGACTTCTTCAGATTAATTTAATATTTATATGGTAAATTATGAACTTTTCAGGAGCATAACTATTATAATATCTAAGAATTATATAGTACTTTAAGATTTATATATATATATATATATATATACATATATATATATGTGTGTGTGTGTGTGTGTGTGTGTGTATAGTTTATTTTGATCCTCACTAAAACCTAGAAGGTAGGTGCTATTATTATTCCTGATTCAGATAAAGAAACCATCTAAAACAGTTTAAACAACTTGCTTAAGGGGTCCATAGTTAATGAAGGTCCTTGGCTATATTCAAACCTAGGACTTCCAAACTGCAATTCCAGAGCTCTATTTGTGATATTAAGTTACTTCCCTGAACTATTGGCAGGCACATTCTGCCTGCTGCTGTTGTTGTTCAGTTGTGTCTTACTCTTCATGACCCCATCTGGGATTTTCTTGACAGATACTAGAGTGGTTTACCCTTTCCTTCTTCAGCTCATTTGACAGATGAGCAGGCAAACAGGGTTAAGTGACTTGTCCAAAGTCACACAGCTAGTGAGTCTCTGAGGTAGGATTTGAACATGGGTCTTTTTAACTCCAGGACCAGAGCTTTATCTACTGTGCCACCTATATCTTTTATTATATACCGTACATATTTAAATAAAAAAAAAAGAAAGTACTACAGTAGGGTTCAGTAGAACTAATTTCTCATTTGGGGTCTGTCATTAACTAGCTGGGAAATGTTGCACTTCAGACAGAGGTAGCAGAACCTAGTGGGATCTCTAGAGTACTGCCATTTAGATCCTGCTTCCAACACTCCCTAACTATATCATACTAAGTCACTTGGTTTCCTAAAAAAATTTTCTACAAGACCAAATACTTTCCATATGGATAGAAGGAAGGCATTTCTACATCAGGAGTTTCTGCACAGATTAAATTACAGGCATGGACAAAACCTTTAAAAGGCTGAAGACAATTTTCTTCATAGTCTTAACCTCAGTTTTCTCATTATAAAATGAAAGTGTTAAGAGTAGATGATCTTTAACGTCCACTTCAGGTCCATGTCTCTCATCTCCTCCCTACCTGATAAATGAATTCTCTCTAAAAAAGACTTGATAATTTGATAATTTATTATAATTTATTTAGATTTATTTATTTATTTATTCAGATTCTGATAGATTCCTCCAGCCATGGGAAACTCATTCCCTCAAGAGGCAGAGACACAGAATTTCCAGGTCCTGCTAGAAGGGGCCTTTGTAATTATTTATTCCTGTTTCCTCAGTTGGTTTAGCTTTTAGACAGCTCTCAAGACGAGAAAGGTCTCCCTCGTTAATTCATTGCTTTAGGAGATTCACCATCTTTTAATGAGTGGTCCTTTCAAGGTGAAATCTCCCACATGCTTTTGCATCTTGCTATTTTTGTCAAAGAGTTTACCCAATATGCTGGTGGCCTTCTTCAAGGTCTTTCAAAATCCCAAGCTTTCTAACTATTAACCTTGCTCTAATTAGCATCCTGCCTTTTCCATTCCTATATCTCCTGAATAATATCAATGGTCTCCACTAAGAGCCCATGATGATGCCTCATGTCACTGTGGTGTTTCTATGTCAACTGAACCTAAATACTGGTGGGCTCTGCCAAGCTCGAAAGTTTTCTGTGTCTGCCCTAATTGTATCTAGGACATCATGCTGGATGTCTGCACCTGGATATCTTGAAGGCACCCCAAAGTCAACATATTCCCCATGTCCACTAAGGGATATCCATCTTTCCAGACACCTCTTTTCCTCCATCCAATTCAGACTCAAATCTTGTTGAGTCTACTTTCTTCTCCTCTCTTATATTCATCTGCATCTCTCAACTCACACAGTCACGCCCCTAGGTAGGGATGACATTACCTCTTGCCTTGTCTCTCCCCTCTCCAATCCATACTCTCTTTGAAACTGCTGAAATATTCTTCCTAAAGCATGAATTGCTCTCCTGAGAAAACCTCTTTTGTGGTTTCTTATCCTGTAAAATAAAATATAAATAACTCAGTCTAGTATTGAGAAAACCCCATAATCCGTCTCTAACCTAACTTTATAGTTTGGTTTCATATTGTTTCCCCATAGAGTCCACATTCCTGACAAACCAATCTATTAGCCATTTCCTGAGCTTATCCTTCAGGTTTGGGTGCCTCTTCCTCGAGCAAGACTTTCTGACAGCTTTCCCCCAATATTTGTAGCATCCTGGTACCATCAAACTGCCTCTCATTTAAAGGGAGGGGAGGCTTGGTATGTAGGGAAGAGACTTGTATCCAACCACTATCCAATTAGATGATGGTCTGATGATGGTCTGTTCCCTTGTAACAAGTAGAGTCAAACAAAACAAACCAACACATTGCTGTGGTCAGTGACTTAAAACTGCCGTTCTGTCTTTCTAGTCTAGTCTCTGTCCAGATGGGGTGTGAAGAAGGATACTTCATAATCAGTCTTCTGAAGTTAGGATCTCCATGTCCTTTTCCCAATACACTGCTGTCTGTCCATTTCTTCACCATCCTGTCTTTCATAGTTGTATTTTAAAAACCAATTGAAAAATGTTACATGTAAAATATAAGTGTTGTAGAATCATTTCTCCTTTCCAAAGGCAGGTCGATAAGACTTCTGGTCCTAGAGGCAGGAGGCCTTGAGCTCATATTCTGTCTCAGATATTTCCTAGTGGGATGACCCTAGGCAGATCACCTAACCTGCCTGCCTTAGTTTCTTCATTTGTAAAATAGCACCTGTCTTACAGGCTTGTTGTGAGGATGAACTGAGAGGATATTTGTCAAATGCTTTGGAATCTCAAAGTGCCAGTTGATTCAGGCTTCTGAGATCTTTTGACATCTTGAAGGTTATCAGTATGCTATTTGATGATAAACTTTATTGAAGTGGATTCTATCTGACCTGACTTTTTTATTTCTTCTTGGAACTATGTTTTATATATAGTAGGTGGACAGCAGGCCTAATTAGGTGTCTGCTAAACTGAATTAAATTGAATCAATATCTTCAACCAAATCATTGATAAAAGATGAGCAAAATAGGGTCAACAGCCAGAGCCTTCAATATACTACTAGTATTTCCTCAAGATTGGCACCATTTAAACAATAATTTTCGTTTTTCTCTTGTTCAACCAAATAGGCACTCACTTAACTTTACCCTCATCTGACCCATAGCTCCAACCTATCCAAGAGAATATTGACCTTTTTAGAATATTACAAGAAATATCATAAAACTTTTCAGACTTGCTACAATCCAGATGATTCTGTTTGATTTAAGTCAAATTACACTGATTCTGTGTCCATTATGTGCAAGGTTTTAGGGATAAAAAGAGAAAAATAATTTCATTTTTAAAAGTTTACTGGTTTATAGCATTATGGCTTAGTTAGTTTACTGTTTTATAGCAACAGTAACAGAAAAGGGAATCAGGTTAGTCTAGCATAATTTCTTAATTTGTCTCATTCACTCCACATCATGTGTAAAACATTAGGAGAGGTCTGAATATAATTCAGACATGATCTCTTCCCTTAAAGAACTCAGAACCTAGGAGAGGGAAGGTACTTATCTACAAATATGCAATCACTACTATGGATCAGAATGCATTAAATGATAAGAATATAATAAAAGTATAAGAGAAGTACCAAGTGCCATGTGAGACCCAAGGAAGATTTAATTTTTAACTAGTGGAATATTAACTGATATTTATAAATAACACTGTTAGGCCTTGTTTGGATGAGACCCAAAGTGGCAGTTAGATCTAAGCCCTTGCTACACGAATAAGGCTTTAAAAGTTCCTAAAAATATCTTTAAGTTTCCCAACAATCTGATATATTTGAGTCATCCCCATTTTAAAGATGAGGAAATTGAAAACTCAGAGGAAAGGTAATTTGTTTACTGTCATATGCCTAATTGGGTTTGGTGATGGAATTTGACCTCAAGTCTTTCTCATTCAAATTCAGCACACTATATACTACCACATGTTAAGATTGGTTTAGAAATCATCAAGGAAGTAGTGTTTGAACTTGTCTTTAAATGCTTTCAAGTTTCAACAATTAAAGATAAAGAATATCAGGTAAAGAGGTTTGGAGGAACAAAAGTTTGGAGTTAGGAAAGCACTAGGTGTGTAGGAAGAAATGAAGGTAAATTGAAATCTGACCAGTATAGCACAACAGAAAAGACATAAAATTAGGGATTGAGGAGGGACCATTTTTAAGGTTTTAGCAGAGGAGTGAAATGATCAGATTTGCACATAAGGTTCAACTGGAAAAAAGCTCTCCACCTCCAAAGGAAAGACTGATAAATTCTGAGAGTAGATGTAGATTTTTTTGATTTTCTTTAAAAAAAAAGTTTTTCTTGCAACCTGGGAATATGGAAATGTATTTCACATGTATTTCATATGTATAATGAGTATTATATTTTTTGCCTTCTCAATGGATGAGAGAAGGCATGGGGGATGGAAGAGAATTTGGAACTGAAAATAAAAATTTAAAAATATATTTAAAAATACATATTTATATTGAGCATTTATATACTTTAAAATATATTTAAAGATATATTTTATAACTAGAAATGGACCATTTTAAAAATGTAAATTTTAAATATATTTATATTTTATAAATTAAATTTGTTATATATTTTATAAATATATATATATATATTTAAAAGTTCATTTGATAGTAGTGATTTAAAAGGGACTTGAAACAGGAAACTAGATAGGAGGAAGTTCTAGCACTTCAGGTAAATTGAACCTGTTCTAAGTAAGCGATGGACTATGGACTGTCATAATTTTACAATTGGAAGGGACCATGGAGACATCTTGTCCAAAACATTTACAGCTGAGGAAATTGAACTTTAGAGAAGTAGTAGTAGTAGTAGTAGTAGTAGTAGTAGTAGTAGTAGTAGTAGTAGTAGTAGTAGTATAATGAGTAGTATAACTCAGGAATCCCCTGTTGAAATCCCCTCCCTTTTCCTGACCCACCATTTTTGAGCTACTATGACTTGTCAGTTCAACCTTTGAAGTATTTCTTGAATCCTCTCTGAGCCTATGAGTTATATTTAATCACCTGTAAGATCCTTCCAGTCTAATCTATAACTCCATAATTTAAGAGAGATTTTGGAGGTTGAATTGGCAGCTCTTGACCAATTCTTAGAGGTAACTGGTGGCACAAAGGATAGAATAGTTGGTACTGGAGTCAGGAAGCCCCAAGTTCAAATTCAGCCTCAGATACTATACTTACTAGCTCTGTAACCCTGGGTCATATTATTTTATCTCTGTTTGCCTCAGTTCCCTCAACTTTAAAATGGAAATAATCTACTTCCCAGGGCTGTTGTGAGGATACATAGTTCTGACACATAGCAGGTGCTGTATAAATGCTTGTTCCTAGATGTAGGTTGTTAAAGGAAAAGACAGAGAAGAATAAAAAACTACAGTCAGGGTTGGGGCAGGGGTTATTTACTGTTTGTGAATGGTGGTGTCATTGAAATGGTTAAGCCATTGCTTTGTTTCTAAGATCTAACACACTATTCCGGGGCTAAGAGCTGGTTAAAGGCACGACCTCCTTTTTCCTCTTGAAAACCAATATTCAGGATGGCTAGGTAGCCCAATGGATAGAGCACTGGCCCTGAAGTCAGGAGGACCTGGGTTCAAGTCCGCCCTCAGACACTTAATAAGGACCTAGCCCTGTGGCCACTAAAATTTAAATAAAAAGATAAAATGAGGGGATAAAAAAAATAAGAGCAGAAGCCTCCAGAAAGATGGCGTTTGCATGCTTTTATGACAATGATGAGGCCAATTCCTAGTTGATTTTGGCTGCTCCCGGTCTCGGTGGTCCTTGGGTTCTAGAATTGAGCCATTTAACCCCTCGCCGACCAGCCTGGGGCGCCCGGACCTTTCTAGGGGGGCGTCCCGGCCTCAAGGCGCTTCAGGGGGGCACAGCCTGGGGCCTGGGCGCTCGTTTTTACCAAATCGGTTGTTTTCATTGTCGCCGTTTGCCCCGCCGCAGGCGGCTAGTCTGTGCCCTCCCCTCCCCCTCCGCGGAGCCCCCCGGCCCGGCCACGCGCGGGGCTGCCCTGCCTCGGTGCCCCCACGCGCGTGGGGGCGCGTGAGCTAGCGGTCAAGGTCGCTGCTGTTGTCCCCGTTATTATGCACCGTCCTTAAGGCCAAGCTGAGGCCCGGGGGCCCGCGGGGCCGGGGGGACCGCCAGGCCGGGGGGGGGGCGGCGGCGCTCCGAACGTCCTTACGCAACCCCACGTTCGCTCCCCCCCCTTCGGTCTCCTCTCTCGGCCGCTGAGCAGGGCCCTTTAAGAGGGGGGGCAGAAATTGAAGGCGGAACACTTTGATTGACACGCCCTGAAGCCTATCGAATTCCTCGTGGGGCCCCCAACCAGATTTAAACTCTGCGCGCAGACATCCGGAGAGACGGAGGGAGGGCAGGTGGACGGGTTCTCGCGAGAGAGGTGTCTAACCCTCACCTCGGAAAGAGTGCCCGAAGTGACGGTGCCGCTTTCCAATCGGAAGCTCAGGGGAGGGGCGACGGACCAATGACGAGGACGGAGAGGCGGGCTCGCCATTCTCCCCGCGCGAGGTGGACCGTTACAGGACGGGCCCGTCAGCCAATCAACCCCGCCGGCCTCGGGGTCAGGTGATGCCACGGCGCGGCGGGGGCGGGACCCTCGACCGGGCGCGAGGAGCCGTTAAGACGGACAACGGCCACGACCAATAGGATCCTCCGGCGGCGACGTCAAGAGTCCAATAAGAGAGATCGGGCGGGATCACTCGCTTCGCGCCGGGAGCCGGGAAGACGGACGGAGGGAGCCCCCAATGAGCCGGAGGCAGACAGGGGCTCGCTGACCAATGAGGGCGGCGGGGCGGGGTCCATTGCCGCGGCGGTGTCCAAGATGGCGGCGCGGGATTCCGCTGTGTGAAAGCGGCGCGGGCAGGCGAGCCAGCCAGTTCCGAGGCGGCCCCGCACAGCCGGCAGCCATGAAGGGGAAGGAGCGCTCTCCCGCCAAGGCCAAGCGGTCCCGCGGCGGCGACGAGTCGAGCAGCAGCCGCGGGGAGCGCAGCAAGAAGCTGGGGGGCTCGGGCGGCAGCAACGGCGGTAAGGCGGACGGCGGCGGCACCCGCCGGAGCCTGCACCTGGACAAGGGCAGCGGCCGCGGCGGCAGCCGCGAGTACGACGCGCCGGGCGGCGGCTCGGGCCGGCTGCACAGCTACAGCTCGCCCGGCGCCAAGAACGCGTCGGGCGGGGGCGAGTCGCGCGGCGGCTCCCGCGGGGGCGGGGAGGCCCGCTCGGCCGCCAGCTCGGGCGGCGACGGCGGCGGCGGCGGCGGCGAGTACAAGACGCTCAAGATCAGCGAGCTGGGCTCGCAGCTGAGCGACGAGGCGGTGGAGGACGGGCTGTTCCACGAGTTCAAGCGCTTCGGCGACGTGAGCGTCAAGATCAGCCGGCTGCCCGGCGGCTCGGGCGACGAGCGCGTGGCCTTCGTCAACTTCCGCCGGCCCGAGGACGCGCGCGCCGCCAAGCACGCCCGCGGCCGCCTGGTGCTGTACGACCGGCCGCTCAAGATCGAGGCGGTGTACGTGAGCCGCCGCCGCAGCCGCTCGCCGCTGGACAAGGAGGCCTACGCGCCGGCCGCCGGCGTGGCGGGCGCGGCCGCGGGCGGGCACCGGCACCCCGCGGGCGGCGGCGGGGGCGGCGGCGGCGGCGGCGGGGCGGCCGGCCAGCGCGCGCTGTCCCCCGGCGGCGCCGCCCTGGGCTACCGCGACTACCGCCTGCAGCAGCTGGCCCTGGGCCGCCTGCCGCCGCCGCCGCCGCCGCCGCTGCCCCGCGAGCTGGAGCGCGAGCGCGACTACCCCTTCTACGAGCGCGTGCGGCCGGCCTACGGGCTGGAGCCCCGCGTGGGCGCCGGGGCCGCGCCGTTCCGCGAGGCCGACGAGCTGTCCCCCGAGGACGGGCAGCGCGCCAACCGCACGCTGTTCCTGGGCAACCTGGACATCACGGTGACGGAGAGCGACCTGCGGCGCGCCTTCGACCGCTTCGGCGTCATCACGGAGGTGGACATCAAGCGGCCCACGCGCGGCCAGACCAGCACCTACGGCTTCCTCAAGTTCGAGAACCTGGACATGTCGCACCGCGCCAAGCTGGCCATGGCCGGCAAGGTGATCATCCGCAACCCCATCAAGATCGGCTACGGCAAGGCCACGCCCACCACGCGGCTGTGGGTGGGCGGCCTGGGCCCCTGGGTGCCGCTGGCCGCGCTGGCGCGCGAGTTCGACCGCTTCGGCACCATCCGCACCATCGACTACCGCAAGGGCGACAGCTGGGCCTACATCCAGTACGAGAGCCTGGACGCGGCGCACGCCGCCTGGACGCACATGCGCGGCTTCCCGCTGGGCGGCCCGGACCGCCGGCTGCGCGTGGACTTCGCCGACACGGAGCACCGCTACCAGCAGCAGTACCTGCAGCCGCTGCCGCTGGCGCACTACGAGCTGGTGGCCGACGCCTTCGGCCACCGCGCCCCCGACCCGCTGCGGGGCGCCCGCGACCGCTCGCCGCCGCTGCTGTACCGCGACCGGGAGCGGGACCCGTACCCCGACGCGGACTGGGCGCCGCCGCCGCCGCCGGTGCGGGAGCGGGGCGGCGCCCGGGCGGCCGCCGCGGCCCTGCCGGCCTACGAGCCCCTCGACAGCCTGGAGCGCCGGCGGGACGGCTGGTCCCTGGAGCGGGACCGCGGGGAGCGGGAGCCGCCGGGCGGCCGCGACCCGCCGCCGCGCAAGCGGCGCCCGCCCGAGGACGGCCGCCACGCGGACCGCTCCCCCGAGAGCGAGCGCTCGCGCAAGAGACACTGCCCGCCGTCGCCCGAGCGCAGCCCCGAGCCGGGCCGCGACCGCTACGGCGAGCCGGACGCGCGCTCCTCGCGCCTGCTGCCGCACGAGCGGCCCGAGCCGGCCCGCGCCGACCGCCGCGGCAGCCTGGAGCGCGGCCAGGGCGACAAGCGCGACCGCAAGAACTCGGCGTCGGCCGAGCGCGAGCGCAAGCACCGCGGCCCCGCGGCCCCGGAGGGCAAGAGCCCCCTGAAGAAGGAGGAGCGCGCCGAGCCCGCGGCGGGCGGAGGGGGGCGGCGGCGGTGGCGGCGGCGCCTCCAAGCTCAAGTCCCCGCCGCAGAAGGCCGAGGCCGCCGCGCCCGCGCCCGCGCCCGCCGCGCCGCCCAAGCTGTGCCTGGCCTGGCAGGGCATGCTCCTGCTCAAGAACAGCAACTTCCCGTCCAGCATGCACCTGCTGCAGGGCGACCTGCACGTGGCCAGCAGCCTGCTGGTGGAGGGCGCCACGGGCGGCAAGGTGGCCCAGCTCAAGATCACGCAGCGCCTGCGCCTGGACCAGCCCAAGCTGGACGAGGTGACCCGCCGCATCAAGGTGGCCGGGCCCAACGGCTACGCCATCCTGCTGGCCGTGCCCGGCGCCGACGGCCGCTCCTCGTCGTCCTCCTCCTCGGCCGCCTCCGAGGCCACCACCTCCACGCAGAGGCCGCTCCGCAACCTGGTGTCCTACCTGAAGCAGAAGCAGGCGGCCGGCGTCATCAGCCTCCCCGTGGGGGGCAACAAAGACAAGGAGAACACCGGGGTCCTCCACGCCTTCCCGCCCTGTGAGTTCTCCCAGCAGTTTCTGGATTCTCCTGCCAAGGCCCTGGCCAAATCTGAAGAAGATTACCTGGTCATGGTCATTGTCCGGGGGGCGTCCTAAAGCCCCCCCCCCACCCCCACCCTCTAGCTTGCGTTTACTACTTGACATGGTTCCTAATGTGTGATGTGTTATGGGATGCAGCTCCAGACACACGACTTTATTATTTTTTTAATTAGTTGTTTATTCGTAGCGATTTCCTCCTTATGTTTCTGTAAACCACTTTAAAGTAGAAGTCAGGAAAGTTTAGCCGTTGGTGTACCTAAGGGAAGGGGAATCCCTCCCTCCCCCAGAGGAGCGGGCAGAGAAGCCCACTTTGACTAAAGCCTCCCCCCTCCTTTTATTTGTAACTTTTGTCCTCTGTCTTCATTTTTGTAAACTTTAGTTTAAAAAAAAATCCTCTAAGTTACATGCCCATCTATTTGAAAAAGTCAGAATTTGGAAAACAGGAGAAAAAAAACCCAATTGTACTTCCTTATCAGTCTGATTCAGAGTCCAAATGTTAGGTTTTGGTGTCTATGTAAAATTCCAATGTCAGAATGATTTTGTTTTATTTTGACTAAAATTTGATCAGGGAACACAAATGTCAGGTGGTACACTGTACAGCAGTTTAATTCTTTTAATCAGGTGTTTGAGTATTTCACTTAGTCTACAAAAATAATTCCCAGAAAGCAGGCTTTTAACATGTGCATTCTAGCATCTCTTCATGAGTTCTGCTGTATCCCATATATGCACTTTGGGTTTGTAGCTGTGACTGTTCAGTGAATATTGAGGACTATGTTACAAACCATCTATGTCTTGTGCTTACTCTAGTATGCAAGAAACAAGTAGGTGCTTTCAGAAGAGAAAAAACAAGTCGGTAGAAGTGTCTGTTTTTACTGACTTTTCAAAGAAGTGTCAGAGGTACAATTCAGACTTAGTAGTGTATACTCCAAAATCAAATATTTGTCATCCGAGGTGGGTTTTAATTTTTGTGACCATTGAAGGTTCTGTCTTCTGTAATAGAAAGATACAGTTGTCTACAGGCTTTTAAGGTGTACCTTAAGTCATTGGGCATCCATTCTGAGTTGCAGCATTTTTGGTTGGTGATCTAAAAAAAAAAATGCCTTAAAAGGACCCTTTGTGTTTTTTTGGGAGGGGAGGTCCCCAAATGATACTGAGGGGACATATATCATTGTAAATGTTTTACGTGTTGATGACATTCATGTACAGTGGGCTGACCCTGGTTTCTGACAAAGTTTAAAAAGTTGGATAGATGCCAGTGCTCTAAGGCCCCCCCCCTTTTTTTTGTGCAGCTTATTGTATATAGCTGATTCCCCAAATATATAATGTAAATTTAACACATCTCTTAAAAAAGAAAAAGTTTGTTCAATTGGATTTTGAATTTTAGCTGAACATCATTTTCATTTGTTATGTAAGCAGGCATTTTGCTGCTTGTGTATCTTGCAACTCATCAGTGTCTTTATTTATTTTTAATATATCTCTTGACTGTATTTTGCATTTCTTCCCCTAATTGAAATGGTGATGACTTCCACTCATGCCTGTAGTACATATTAACATTATGAATAGAAACCTTAGGAAGTTCTGGATTATGGTCACTATTATCTGTGAAAGTATTTTACCTGTTGAAAGCCTAGTAGAGCTCGGCTGTTCTTTCTATTATCAGTGAGGATGCTGATACTTTGAAATAGCACCAATAATAACCCAAGGGAAACTTCATGTTAAATTCATCATTAATTACTTTTTTTTGAAAACTGTATTCATTGTTTTCCATTATGGCAGGTGTCTAATGCATGTCAGCATGACCCTCATCACTGCTGCAGTCTGTCATCCTTTTGATTTTCTTTTTACATTTGTAGAGCTTTTTTTTGTTTTTTGTTTTTGAAACTGTGGGGAAAAAACTTCACACTCTTGATGACTTTTGTGTAGAGAAAGTAAGAGTTAGATTTTGAATTGTAGGTCCTTGGTATGCCTTTGGGGACAAAAAATTGTATTTGGTCTTTTGTGCTTGCTACCTTTGAAAAGCAGTGATTGGGACTCAAATGTGCAATAGACACCTGGCTTAAAAACTGATGCATGTATGGGGTCAAAGTACAGTTTACACCTAGAAACATTTGATCGGTTAGAAATGATCGCAACTTGGTATTTGGTGCCCCTTTTGATAAAATGAACTGGGAAAGCAATTTTTGCTCTTTTGAAGAGTAAGCTCACGCGGCGGCATCTAGTTTTCACTATGATCCAAGGTGGTTTCTTTCTTTCTTTTTTTTTTTTTAATCAGGTTGATTTAAAGGATAACAGGAACAGGCAGTACTGTGCTTTTACTTCCTGTATGAATGTTTATTTTGAAGTTACAGTTTTTGTTAGATCTGGTAATTTGTGCTTCTTTCTTTGTGAAATAGGTTTAATATCATTCTTGAGTGTGTAAGGTAAAGCATTTGATTATGTTTAATATGGCAATTAACTGAGTGCCACCAATTCACAATACTGCCATCTTATCTATGTTGTCTATCCTGTTGTACAGGTGTGTAACATCACTAATTGTTCACTTCATTCAGAATTGGGAAATTCTGAAAGTCTAGGACCATCTCTGTGGTGCTAAACACTGTTAGCCAGAATTTTATAATCCCATCATTGGATTTTCTATAACAACCAAATTTTCTTGATGCTGGCTGTGTGCATGCAGTTGATGTTTCTAGAAGTTCAAGTGAATTCAAGTGAATTCTAAAAAGCATTTAATGTCTTGGTACACAAGAAAATGAAAGCATCGAGATGATTAAGCCTTTTGTATCGAAATTCTAAACTTTGAAAGGAATAATGGGTTCCTTAATTGTCTCAACTGCTGGTCAATAACTTTACCTAATCTCTTTTGTTGACTGAAATTAGAAGTTCCTCCAAGGGTTATTATAAAAATTCAGTTCCTCATTTGAGTTAATTTACTTTGAATTCCTTTGTTTCCTACTTGCTATAGCCAAAAGAACTACCTCTGCTTTCTAAATGTAAGAACCATTCATCAGAAACTTCCAGCTGTAACAGAACGAGGAGACCACCTTAGGAGAGAGGGTCTTAATGACCTTTTATGGAAAGGACTTTTTTTTTGTTTTTTTGGTTTTTTTTGGTGTGTGTAATGAACAAAATTCCTGGGGCTATTCTTTCTCATTTCCATGACTGGTTTTGAGGTAATATATACAAAGGAGTCCATTGTGAAAATGAGAAGCAGCTGTTAGATTTACAGACTTGACTCCTATCCCCTTGATTCTAGTGACAACCTTAAAAAGGAATATTCTCATAGGTAACTGTAGTGAACTGTTAAAACTTGATGGAAAATTTATATATAAGATTTGAGTAGCGTTGAAACCAAGGTTCTTGAAGGGTTTGGTGGTTATTTAGCAGTTCTATATACGAAAACGGTTCATCGTAACTGGTGACATGGCCCATTCAATTTTAAATGGCTGTGTACATTGACCGCTTTTCTATGATATTGGCGTGACCTATTGCTGGAAAACTTATTCGAAACAAAAACCACAGAGGTGAACGTCTGACTGCAATTCATATTTTCATTTTTTCTTTTTTTCTTTTCACTTTTTTTAAGTTGCCTTCAGGAAGAATCCCATTTTTTTAAAAAAAGAAATCCAAATATAAACTTTCACTGATTTTTCTCTGTGGAAATATTTTGTTTTTCCCCTTTTCCATCCACACTCAACTGAGTGTAAAGGATATTTTCAGTTCTTCTATAACCCTAAGCTAAACTTATTAGGAAAAAAAAACACAACAAAAAACAAACAAACAAAAGCCCAACCTGTTGTTCTACTTGTTACATGTCTTCATTTTGAGTGAATTCATTTCAAGGTTTGTGCCAGTGGGTATTATTGGTGCTTTTTGAAATCAAAGTGGACTATCCAGAAAGGCCTTGTAGCTTATGTTCATCTATGTATTGTAGGGAAAAAAAAATCTGTTGTAAACATTTGTACCTAATAACCTTTTTTTCCCCCTCTGCAAGCAAAACTGGTGGACAGCGGATGAAGATTTGGAATTCTAAGCTCTAATGGACCTTTTTGAAGAGAAGTTGTGGCTTATGTGGAATTTACATGGGCCTCTTGATTGGAAGAAAGCTTATCTGTTTAGTATTTGTGCATTTTACTAAAATGGCAGCTTTAAAAAGTTGTGTTATCTGCTATTGTGATGCCAATGCCCGTGTTTTAAGTGGAAAACATGACCTCTTTGCTTTGTGCTGTGTACACAAGATTTCTGGAAAAGTAAAGGAAAACCCTTTTTATGGCTCACACAGCTTAAAAGTAGCTGTCACTCAAACATGCGCTCACAGTTGAGCTGATTTTGTTTCATTCTAAATAAATTGTTTCTTTTGAGGAAAATGTTTTTCTGCTTGGAAGTGAATTGACGACAAACCTTTGACCCCTTTGTTTGCAGCCGAGGGGGTACTTGCTGCTGCTCAGATCTTGTATGTCCTGAGCAAGAAGCAGTTAAACCATCATTCCATGTTGACAAGCCTGGTGTGTCCAGTCTGAAGGATCTCTAGTTGAATGTGTTACTGGGGGTCATTGGCTGCTCAATCCTCATCCTTTGGAGGGAATGGTGCTGTTGTTGCTGGGATGCAAGAAGCAGGGAGAGCACCTTAAGCCTCAGAACACTGCCCAAGTCTGGGGCTTTGCTGGTTGGAAGAGCTGGAGTTGCTGAATTTTAAGTTTTGATTTATTTTGTTCACCCAACACGTTTGGCCTTAGTTTCATTTTTAATTTGAAGAAAAAAAAAGTTTGAAATTGCTTTGTCTTGCACTTTAAAACGCTCGCACCAAATTGCCAAAAGAAAGAAAAATGCTCCGTTTGCTTTTAAATGTTAATGATGTTAATAAAAACCTTTGCTGACACATTTGAGGAGCTCCTCCGTCTCCAGGGGCTTCTCAGCAGTTATGCAGTCATGGGTTTAGTTCTGAATGGATGAAGAGTTCCTGAGAGCTAGCCTTTGTAATTAAACCATTCATGGGTCTCAGTGCCTTATTTGACCTCTGGTTCCACAAGCCTTGGATGTGCATGCATCGTGATGGTTTCGTAGGTACGAACGCACACTCAGTCCCTGTCACACTCCGGTTTGTAGTACAGATTGTGAGGAAAAAAAAAAAGGCATTCCTAAGGAAAGAAAGGGTTGCCTTAGTTCCTGCGTGGTCCTGTATGGGGGCTCCTGAGCTTTGGAAGGCTTCTCCCACTGTAGGAGCACATCTCCCATGTTTGCCGCAGGAGACATCGTGGCACGGGGACGCCGCCAGAGCCCAAGAGGAAGCTAATCTTGCTGCACCCTTCTGGCTTCAGACACCTTTTGTTGTTTGCCAATTTTTAAAGTTAACTAGTTGCAGACGAAGACAACCTTGAAATGCAGGCTTATCTGGCTTGTGTTGAATTGTAACCTCGGATGGAAGAGCCCTAGTGCTGTCCGTCTCCATGCAGGATGTTGATTGCTAGGCAACAGGTGATTATCAACAAAGGATGCCACGATTGTATTCTGCACAAGGTGGTGTTCCCGTGGCAAACAGCTGTGTAAACTGGTAAACAGGTAAGGGGGGGGGGATTTCAGAAGTCAAAATGCATTGTGGTCTATAGGGTGAGGGTTTTTTTTTTTGGCTTGTATTCCCTGCTGGATTTCTGCAGGTAGAAATTCTCAGGTGCTTGTAAAGTTCAGTTACTAACACCTTCCTCCTTCACTAAAGGCCAGGTTACCAGTTTCTACATGGGAGGTAGAAGGAGAACTTTGGCACCAATGCAGTTTTTTTTTTCCCCTCCTATTCTTAGAGGAAGCTTCCTTAAAAGAACGATCACTTAGAAGACATTGGAATCCAAGCTATCCAACCTGGACTTTTGCATTTTAAAATCCTCTGATTTGGTCCTCTCTACATTTTAAATATTACTTGGGCCCTAGTTTTGCTACCCAGTCTGTCCCCTGATCTTGGGAGCACACCCTTGGAGGAGCAGGTGAGGAACTTGATTTTGAGATATGAACTGCTTACTGTTAGCAGAGAGTAGAATTTCTTCTTTGTAGGGAAATTTACTGCCCAGTGAACTCAGGTGTGAAATATGAGCATTATTCCCTTACCTATTTTGGCAAGAGACACCTGCTATTCCAAAAGTTTTGCTCTCATCTGTAAGCATTGACTTTTAAACCTAGATTTTGATGGTATCAACATAATTTTCGTATACAAGAATAATAGACTACCTGGCTTAGAAGGAATGAGATTACAATGAAAAAAAATCATTGACTAGATTAAATAGGTTAGGCTTCTCATCCAAGGAAGGGGAGAGATAGCTTAATTATAAAATATAGTAAATCTACAACTTTTTGATTGAGGAGAAGAATATTTAGGGAGCTTAAAAAGATGAGTTACTTTAGATTAAAAAAAAATTTTTTTTCCAAGTCCAAGTAGGAGACTTAACACCCTTTCACAACTCTTCATGTAGCAGTCATTGCTCAGTTCCTAATACTTTTTTTTTTCCTGTTTAACCAAGGATGTAACTTTTTTGGAGTTTTCCCCTGCCCTCAAGGACTCCTAGAACTTGGGGTAGGGTGCAGGGCTGTTTCATTTCCACTTAAGAGGTTTTATTTCTTCACTGGCTTTATGCTTTACAGTTATCTCAATTTATCCTTCCAGCAAGCCTGGAGGCAGATGCTATTTAACCCCATTTTATAGACAAAAGTAATGGGTCCCAATAGAGGTTTGGGGACTTACCCAGGGTCACAGCAGATTGGAACTCTTGTTCTTTCCTGACTCCAGTCCCTGTGTTCTGTGCCACCTAGGAATCTGGTTTTTATTTCAGGCTATTCAGAGTCTTAATTTTTGAACAGGGATACTTTCAAAAACACACACACACACACACACACACACACACACACACACACAACAAAATTTGCACAGAAGATGATTTTCATTGAAGATTTTGCAAAATGATTTCTCATCCCAGTTTAAAAAAAATATTTTTATTTGCCATAGTTGCCATTTTGCTATTTAATAATAGCAGAAGGTAGTTATCTCATGTACCTAATTGTAGTAAGTAAACATAACTTTTATGGAAGCTCATGCTTTAGACTTTTATAAATTTTAAATACACTTCCAGTGTATGTCATACAAAGGGAAACAAATTATACACATGAGAGGGTTCATTTATTTTACATAGGGGTAATTAGACTGGCCACAGGGTGATGATTTTATTTTTTTGTTCACAAGGACTTGAAGACTAAGTCATAGAGGAGTTATGATCTAAATTAGTAGAGAGAGAGATCCTATACCAGTGAAGTCATAAGTTATAGAAAGGATGAAGAATTTTTATGGAAAGAATACAGAAGAAAAAAATTTTTGAAGAGCAATAGTGAAGCCCTTCCCTTCTCCCATCCCGCCCCCCCAATAGTTTTGGAAAGAGATATGCCATTAACTGATTTAAGGATGTAGAATGAACCAGACCTCCGATTATAAAATGAAGACGCTTCCTTTGAAGAGTATAGCCAGCTTTCTAGATAACAATCTTTATTATGATTTAAGTTTAAATACTGCTGTAAATAAAGAGCACGGCTAAGTACTTATACACTTTGAACTAGGCTGCTTAAAAACACAGACACACCAACAAGTAAAAAGAGGGGTTACTCAGTGAAACATTTAGGTAATTTTTTTTTTCCCCTGGCTTGGTGGTAGGTCACAAGTTAGTATAACATGACAGCTTTGACAGAGGCAGTATATTTAAGGTTCCTAGCACATAATTTTCCTAGAGAGTAAGAGAAAGATGATCTACATTGTCAGTCTGCCTAGAGGGACAGTCTCCTATTCATCTCCTCCCTCAACACCTTTGTGGGAGTTCAGAGTGAAATCCTGGATTTCATCCATCATGCTCACCTCTTGGTTCGTAATTATATCGGTCTAATCGTTAATCTAAATTGTTAGTTGTTTCTACTTGAAATAACACATTATTCTTTTGAATATATAAATTTAAAATGAACCTTGAGATAAAGTAATGTCCTGGGTGATACAATTCAAAGGACCCGACTATTTTCTTAGGTGTCAGAGTTTCAAAGTCAACTTAAACAGTTACTGAAAATCCAGTTTTGTGTAAGGTCTTTGCAGTGTCAAGAGTCTCAGCATAAGAATCTTACCCTCCAGGAGCTTACAAATCAACTGAGGAGGTAGATGACACGTTAAGTGAGAAAAGCTAACAACCCTAAAAGAAATAACACTGCAAACAGTAGAGCTATCATCCAGATGTTTGCAGTCATTATAGACAACCACATAAGATGAGCAGAGAGGAGGGGTCATTGGGAGATAATGCCAGGCTGCCCTTTAACAGAAAAATAAAGTTCAATTGGAAAAGGGGGAATGAGGATCTCCAGAGAGGAGTCATCTGGATGGACAGCAGCACTCTCGAGGTGGCTGAGGGAGCTCTGAGGATAGAGGGGGAGTAAACCAGAGAGCCCGCATTACACCTTGGGGAGCTTCTCCATTTGAGGGCTGGCAAAGGAGAGAGAAAGAAAAGACTCCTCCAGAAGTAGGAAGTAGAAAATGTCATTGGGGGAACAGGAGTAGTCTTCAGGTTTTAATGTGGGAGAAAGTTAGCAAGAATGAGGACAGTCGTTAAATAGGGTAGGGATAGGGACTGCCTTAGATATTTAGATATTCACTGACTTAGAAAATTCTTAACCATCCCAGGGGACTAGCTTCTCTACAACTTTGAGAGTTGCCTTGAACTTTGAGACTAAATGACTTGTCCAGGGTCTATAACTAGTATGTGTCTTGTGAGATCTGAACCCAGGTCTTGCAGGCCTGAGGCCAGTTTTCTGTCTGCTAAACCATGCTATTTCTCTATTATTGGATGGAATATGTTTATCTAGCACTTTTCTCTTGGAACTCAGTTTTATCTTGGTTGTCTAATTTAGCCTTGGTGAAGAACCCTTATTTTAGAGAGACGCTGACCAATCTCTGAAGAAGTTAAATGAGTTTACCCCAGAATGCTGTCAGTGGCTTAGCAGGGGAGAGATAGTCTCAAGGCTCTGTAAATGAATCTCCACAGAGATGTAACTACTAAAACCCATTGGCTTTATATGCCTAGACCTGAGAGTTGATGATGCATATATTGTTCACTTAGCTATGATCCTAGCTAGGCTGCTAACAGAAGGATTAATGCTGAAGGGTTGGAGCTGAAGGTGAGTGTATGTGTGCTAACTAGTGTTCCAGAAGAAAATATAAAATCATTTTTCTGTTTTCAGTGATTCATGCTGCTGCTCCCCATCATCAGTGCTATAGCATCGAGTCAGTGGCTATAATGGGTACAGATTTTATCTAGTCACATCAGAAATTATGAGCCTTCCATGTGCCAGACACATTGCTTGGTGAATACTGATTCAAAAAATGAAAATTGCCCAACTGAAAGTTTTATGTTCTATTGGGGAAGGTGACCCTGCCTAGGGCCAGGGCCAGGATTGGAATGCCATCGATGTTTGGAGCTCCCTTTACTATATGGGTTGGTACCTGCTCTGACTCAGGGTCTGCAGTGGGGCCTCAAGCCAGGGACTCTTCCTGGAGGCCGGTTCTCCGGCAATGCCGCCTCCAGCATAAATGTGGATGAGTAGAGCTAGAATAATCAATACAGGAAAGTTAGAGAAGGCAGACACAGAGGGTTAGGAGAATCAGGAGAGGTTTCAAGCAGAGGCTTGAAGGGAGAGAAGGGATTCCCTGAAGCCGAGAGTGGGGGGATACAAATGGGAAAGGGGCTGCTGTGTGGATGCTACACAGAGGAGGCTGCTCTGGCTGGACCGTGGTGTGGGGGAAGAGGCCCATGCCCACCTGTGCAGATCAGCAGAATGCTTTTCCTCTGAAGGTAGTTTTTCTTATAATTGTTATCCAGATTGAGACTTTCAAGGCATCCTTCCCCCTATTTCTTTCTTCAACTTTCTTCTCTTCATGCTTATAATAATGTCCTCCTTAATCACTTAGTTGAACTGCAGTCATCACTGTGTTACAGCCTAACGAGCTATAATACTTTTTCACATTTATAACTTATCTTTAGGCAATTGTTTCTTTCCTTGTTGATCTAACATTAGTTCCTCTTTGTAGCTTGTTATTGTACATGGACCAAATAAAGAAATACTGTGTGTGTGTGTGTGTGTGTGTGTGGTGTGTGCTTGTCTATGAGAGATTTCTAAAGTTCTGAAAAATTTGTTAACCCCTTTTTGCTATTATCTATTAATAGTGACAAACTTTTAAGAAAAATAAGCTATATTTTAGCTACAATAATGGCTAACGAGAACTGATGTTTGAAATTCCTTCCCTTCAGAAAGACAAAGATATTCGATCCAAAGAGATATACTTTTACTGTATTTTCAAGACAGAAGAGTTTATTAATATATATAAAGATTTTTTTTTTTAGTAAGGAAGGGTCAAGCAAAAAATTTTCTTAACTCAAAACCTCAGGTTAAACAGAATAACAGTGTCTGAGCCCTTGTTTACTTTCTGGCTAATAGCTATTGGGCTAATGCTTATGTGTTTTTGAAAGAAAAGAAATCATTGTTTTGCCCTTAGTTGCTCAGTGTTTCTGTAAAATTCTTTAGGTCTGAGACTAGAAACAACAACCTCTTGATATAAACCTCTTCTTGATTTCATTTTGGCATCTCATTAAACTGTTGTGTCTCGGTTTCCTAATCTGTAAAGTTAGGTATAATAACTCAAGTGCTCTAGAAATCTCCACACATTATACTGTTAAGCTTGGGTTTCTGTCTAGCCAAGTTGCATAGTGTGATTTTTACATTTCCAAATATTTGACGCTTCATTTCCTGAGTTAAAAACTGTTCTTCCCTTCTGGGGAAACAGGCTGAAGGCTGAATTTGGCCCTGGGGCCCCTGCTGGCCCAAGGTAGAGTGTCCAAATTATTTAAATACTTAACGTTAGACTGAAGGAGCTGTAGAAAGGTGAGATTTTTTTTTTAAGGCTTTGCTCCAACTTACTTTGCAGTATTTTAAGTGATTTTGGGTGCCAGAAGGATGTACTTTGCTGTTTTGTTGTTTTTTTTTTAACCTACATTTATTTATTATTCCAACTACATGCAAAGATAATTTTGAACATTTCATTTTTGTAAAATTTTGAGTTTCACATTTTTTTCTCCCTCCCTTTCCTTCTGCCTTCCCTTAAACAGCTAGTAATTGGATAGGGGCTATATATTCATTTACAGCCATGATAAATATATTTCCATGTTTGTCATGTTGTGAAAGACAAATCAGAATAAAAGGAAACAAGAAACCATGAGATATTTTAAAAAGGAAAAACATAAAGCAAAAACAAAATTTTTAAATGAAAATATGCTTTGGGTCTGCATAAAGACTTCATAGTGCTTTCTCTGGATGTGGATGGTAATTTCCATCACAAGAAGGATGCACTTTGTATCTAAAATTTTTTGCATTGACTCGAAAAACCTGTATTTTTTCCGTTTTACAAGTTAGGGCATCTCCTCTTGTCCTGGGGAGTGGTGGCAGAGAGCAGCTCACCCCTGCCTCCCCCTCGGCAGGTTCTCAGGGCTGTCCCAGCATTAGGACCAAGAGAATCACTTTGCTGGTGAAAAGCATTGCTTATAAGGATCACTCTTCATAGACATTTCTATTTTTGAAATCAGTTGGAAAATTCATTCTGCAGACTCTCTGTGAGCCTTAACTTGGTTGTTTGTATGTGGTGAAGGGGAGCTTGGGCTGCTTTATTTCAATTAGAGTGTATATTTAAAAAAACACAATATTCTTGTAGTAATGATAGCGATAGTTCTTTTGAATCCTATTCTTGCTCTCTGTCCTCCGAGAAGTTTAAAGCCCTGTTTCTGTAGTCCCAGCAAATTTACTGTTCTTTTGAAAAAATTCCTTGAAGCAAGTAGTATCAAAATGATTGGTTAAACAATTTTTTTCCTCCTGGGTCTCGTTTTAGGCACCACTGACAGTCAGAAATGTATAACGGGCTTTGGAATCTGTTTATGTTAACCAGCAGCTAAAATGATGAGTTCTCATGGGCAGACCTCAGGCCTGGACACTTGTCCTCCTGTTTCTGTAGAAAATACAAACTGGGTTGGAAGGCAGAGCTGCTCAAAGGGAAGGGTAAGTTTCCTTTAAATTCCATATTTAAACCCCTCGTTTTCTTGATGGTGGCTTAATGTCTGTTTGAACCTGGGAATGTCCACTAGCTCTAAGCTCGCTCTCTTATCAAGGATGCTGCTGATGGGCACTGACATCAGTCACCCAATGAAATGGAAGGGTTTAAATCTGGATGCACTCTTCTGGGGATTCTGGCTCCCCTTTTCTTGAGCAACAGGGTTAGAAGAGCTCGCTAGGAGAACGACTTTGTTGTCCCTCCCCTCTGGGGCGTCTGGATTTTGTCTTTTTGTTCCTTTGCTTGTTGCGCTTTGTGATAAAGAGTGAAAACAGGAATATTAGTTAAATACAAGTGACATAAAAAGTCATATGGATTATACTCAGCTGTGCACGGCAAAAGAACAAGTTTACCATTAGTCATATGTCCTAGTCTCATAGGTTATAATTTTCTATTTGGGCCATAATATTTGATATCCTTTTTTAGACAGATGCCCCCCTTTTTTCATACAACCTAAGCCCCCTACCAGAGAGCAAATTATTTCCTTGCTGTGGGACTGGGGCACACTACCCCCATTTGGTCCCACCACCACACTTGTTCCCAATTACCTTGGGACAGCTGATGTTCTCTTATTAATTAATAATCACATTTTGATTAATTCTCTAAAATTCTTGATTTTTATCACCGGTCATGATTGAGAGTTAGACTTTTATCTTCTCAGAAAATATTATTGTCTACACTCAGTTGCAAGACAACTGGAGAAAATCTTTTTTTTTCCTTTTTTTCTTTTTAGCAGTTCCAAATAAAACTATTCTTAGGAATTACACAAGTAAAAGAGGAAACTATCCCATTCGTGCAGAAAAGAGAGAGCTTCTAATTTTGTCCCTTTGGGACATGATACATTTAAAAACTCTTAACAAGTGAGATGTTGGATCTTTTCGAGTTCTTGATGCTGGAGCTTGAGTCGGCAGAGGGGGATTGGTCCATTGGTCTAAGTGTCACTCTCCTGTTTTTTAATGCCTTCTCAGATTGTTGTTCTCTTTGGTACCAGAGCCTGGCAGAATTAGGCTTTAGCCTTCCTCTCTGTCCAAAGGGCCCGCCTTGCTCCTCTCCTTGCCCATCGTTCCTTCCCTAGCCTCAATCCCTTTGCACAGGCTGCTGCTCCCTTTCCTCACAGTGTTCTTTAACCCCTCACAAACCAGCTTCTGACCTCAGCATTTCACTAAAACTGCAACCTTAGCTCAACCCAGTGGCCTGTTCAGTCCTCATCCTCCTTGTCCTCTCTGCAAAACTCTGACCTTACCCATCACTCAGGAGGACCTAGCTAATCACAGCTTCCCTGTCTCCTCCAGACCACCCCCCTGACCCTAGGTGTCCCTCATACCCTCCCCCCACCCCCACCCCCCCGTCCGGCTGTCCTGGGCTCTTCTCTCTTCTGTCCTCATTCACTTGGTGGTCTCAACAGCTGATCTCAACAGGTGATCTTAGTCTGACAAGGCTCGAATCTGTCAGGCTTTCCCTGACCTCCCTCCAGGCCTCCAGTCTTCCATCTCTGCTTCCCTTCAGACATCACGATCTGTGAGTTTGGCCCATTCTCTCTTCTGACATTGCCCCCACTCCGGTGCCACCCTCATCACCTGCCTTGAGGGCATGGGCCCAGCAGGGTAATCTGTGGGTTGGCCATATGTGTGTCTGTGTCTGTGTCTGGCTATATCTGTGTCTGTCTGTGTGTAATTAAAAATAGCTTTCCAGAATGGTCTGACCAGTTCAAAACTTCTACCACCAATACACTGATGTGTTTATTGTTCCATTGTGCTTCCAGCCTTAATGATTCCCCTCTTTTGTCAATTATCTGTGAGGTGGAAACTCAGTTACTTTGATTTGTATCTTTTATCATTCATTTCTAGTGTCCTTTTATGTGGTTTCTAATTCTATAGTTTTTCTTTTGAGAACTCTTTGTTCATGACCACAAATTGCCTTTGATTTTATGTCTTAGTTACCTATACTTAGATATCAGTCCCTTATCTGAAGTATTTTATATACATTTTCCCCTTAATTTTTATTTTCATTTATTTATTTATTTTTAGTTTTTGCAAGGCAATGGGGTTAAGCGGCTTGCCCAAGGCCACTCAGCTAGGTAACTATTAAGTATCTGGGGGCTACATTTGAACTCAGGTCCTCTTGACTCCAGGGCCAGTGCTATCCACTGCACCACCTAGCTGCCCCTTCCTTAATTTTAAAAAGATAATAATTTTATTTTAAAATAAAATGTTTATTGTTCTTTTGTTTTAATGTCCCTTCAATTTCCCTCTGTGTTCCTTTCCTTCCCCACTCTTAGAGAGACAGCCCTTATAGTAAAAGAATCTTTAAAAGAAGAAATAGAATAAGAAATTCCAGAAAACTAATTCTTTGAAAAATCTAAAATGGAAGCGGCTAGGTGGCACCGGCCCTGGAGTCAGGAGGACCTGAGTTCAAATGTAGCCCCAGACAATTAATAATGACCTAGCTGAGTGGCCTTGGGCAAGCCGCTTAACCCCATTGCCTTGAAAAAAACTTAAAAAAAAATAAGAAAAAGAAAAATCTGAAATTCAGTGTTTCATATTCATGTCCCTTTCTTTCCCAACTCTCCAAAGGAAGTGGCAGAGTTATCTTCTCATATATCTTCTTTGGGGTCATGCTCTCTTTGTAATTTTACAATATTCATTTTCCTTTATTTTTAATTACATTTTTATTTATAACTTTTATTTTTAAATTGATTGAATTTCCTCCATATCCCTCTCTTCCCCTTTTGGAGAACCAACCCATGTAAAAGTAAAGTAATTTTTAATAAAAACAAGAAAATGAGCAAAGCCAATTGATATGTCAAAAATATCTGAAAATATATGTAATATTTCATATCCATGAACCTAATGAGCAAAGAGGATATCTTTTCATATATTCTTCGGGGCCATGATTGTTTCTAGTTGTCTCCACATTGTCATTGTGTATGTTATTTTCTTGGCTCTGCTTGCTTCCTTCTGTGTAAAGTTTTTTAATTCTTTACATAATTCTCTATATTTGTCATATCTTACAGTTCATTACACTCACATGCCACATTTGGGTTAGCTATTTTACAGTCAGTAAGTTTCCACTCTGTCTCCAGTTTTTAAACAGGAAAAGGTCTTGCTGGTGTGTATGGAGTCTTTTTTTTTAATTGGCTTTTGCAAGGCAGTGGGGTTAAGTGACTTATTCAAGGCCACACATCTAGTAAGCATCAAATCTCTAAGGCAGAATTTGAACTCGGGTCCTCTACTCCAGGGCCAGTGTTCTATTCACATACTTCACCTAGCTGCTCCCATCCTTTCTTTTTGTCAGTGACTTCTTAGGGTAGGTGTCTAGCCTGAGCACCTCCATTTCAAGGGGAGAAGCTTTTTTATTTGCTCTCTCCAGAATGCCTGTACTAATTCACAACTTCAGAACAGGGCCCTTGCGTCTTTTTTCTTCCCATGATCGGTCCAGTGGCTTCCTTTATTTCTCTCAGTGACTTTTTTTGTCACTTTGAGGCCTGAGGATTATATTGTGCTTTGGGACATTGGGACATTTTTTTTCATTTGGCTGTTTGTAATTTTCCTATTGAGAGCTTTTATTTAATTTCCTTTGACCATTTATCTATTGGGGGATGACTTTTGTCATATTCATTTCTATGAGTTGTCTGTGGATAGGACGGTAGGAAATGAATTCACAGAAAACGAGAGACAGAAGAAATTACAAAAGCCAACACAGATAGTATTTATTACACGACATTGAAGAGCTTTCGCAGAAATAAAATTAATGTATCTAGGATTAGAAGGAAAGCAGTTGACTAGGGAGAAAAACTATTCTACCAGATAATACTGAAAAGGGTTTGGTATTATTATTTCTGCGTGTACCCATTTTGTACTAATTTTATTTATGCAAAAGCTTTCAAAATATTAATTGAATTGAATTTTTAACCAGTTACCTATTTTTGTTTTGTGTAAGAGGCTCTAACCTTTGGTCAAAAAAAAAGTCACCCTCTCTAGTTGTAGCATTGGAAGATATTAGACCTGCCTTTTTTCCCTTTCGGCAAGTTCCAATTGTGCTAAATTTTATTTCATGAGTTTTCCTCCCAAGTTCGGCCTGTTGACATCCCTTTCAATCTTGGCTCTCCTCAGTACATCTATTGGAGGCAGGTTCTTTAGGACATACCAGCTAAGGAACAATGTAGGAACACAAAACTCTGAATTTTCAGGTAAAATTATTATCCGTCAGCAACTGTAGATTCAGCTTCTGTTGTGTGTGAGGCATTGCGCTAAGAGCTGGTACACAAAAAAGAGGATAAACTCTTTCCTCAAGGAACTTCCAGTCCACTGGGGAAACAAAGAACCAACAAGTATCTATAAACAGGCTTTCTCAGGATTAATTAGGAACGGCCCTAGGCCAAAGAGGGCTTAGCAAAGGCTTCCTGTAGGAAGTGGGATTTGAGTTAAGTCGGGGGGTGGGGGGGTGGGGGAGTGAAGCGAGAGAGAGAGAGAGAGAGAGAGAGAGAGAGAGAGAGAGAGAGAGAGAGAGAGAGAGAGAGAGAGAGAGAGAGAGAGGGTTGGAGCAGGTAGGGGCAGCCGGAGAAGATGGATCCTATGGAGCAGCCGAGCTAGGGATGTGAAGACTGGGAAGAAGCAGGGAGGGACAGGTGATGAAGGGCTTTGAATGGCAGGCAGAACATTCTGTATTTGTTAACTGGGGACAATCGAGAGCCATTGGACTTTGAGGACTGGGGGTGTGACATGGTTAGAGCTGTGCTTTGGGAAATTGAGTGGGGCCTCATTGGAGGATGGAGTGGGGAGAGCCTCGAGGTAGCCTGGACCAGGCAGGACCCCCCTTCCCACCACCTCCAATAGATGTGAAGTGATGAGGAGCTGCACTGGGAAGAGGACCATGGTGGTGGTGGGGGGTAAGAGTCCTAGGGACTGGACTGAGGGATGGGAGGATGGTATTCTTTTCTGCAGTCATTGGGGATGGGGAGGGGTTAGAAGGAAGATCTTGAGTTCCGATTTAGACATCCTGGGTTTAAGAAGGAGACTCGCTATAATTTGAATGTCTAAATGGCAACTGGAGATAGGAGATTGGAGGTAAGCAGAGAGATTAGGGCAGGAAAGGTAGATTTGAGAAGAATCAGAATAGCTAGAAATAGTAATTAATCCATGGAGCTGCCGAAATGACCAAGAGCAGTGGTCTAGGAGGAGAAGGTGGCCCGGACAGAACTTGACTGGAGGCATGCCCTGGATGGGGGTCCAGCCAAGGAGACAGAAGGAGCGGCCCGATGGGAGGAGGAGGGTTGCTGAAAACTCAGGGAGTAGAAAGTGAGGCTGAGGGGCCAGAAAGCACTGGGCACTTGGGGGACCAAGAAGTCAGAAGAGAGGCACGGGTGGCACCTATTATGGGAAGCCTCAAGGAGCTTAGGGATGCCGGCTAATAGTGGATTTGGAAGTGAGGGTCTTCTGAAGATGGGGGAGACACTGGAGGAGGAGGAACTGAGCTGGCACAGGAGATGGAAGAGAAGAGAGGAGGGTGGGGTTGCAGAGGCCAACCTGCTGGAGGGGACGGACAGACAGGATTGCCCCTGCTTTGATGAAGAGCTGAGGCAGCCTCTGAAAGAGAGGGTCAGGAGGTGTCTGAGGGAAGGATGAGGACAAGGAAGCGCCTGGGGAATGGATCCAGTTTTATTTTTTATTTTTTTGATAAAATATGAGGCAAGGTTCTGGGAGGTTTGAAAAGAGACAGAAAAGTTTGGGAGAGCCCTGGTGGAGAGTGGCATGAGTCAAAGGGAGTTACGGTAGGATTGCCGACAGCAGCGAGGGCCCCGTGGGGTCGGGAAGCCCAGCCAGAGGTGGGTGGCATGTGGCTAGGTAAGGCTGGTACACCCAGGGGTCAGGACAGGGAGAAGAGGAGAGAATGACCAGTGTAGTGTAGAGGAGAAGCCTGGGAGAGAAGTGAAGAGGTGTGTAAGGGAAGGCAAAGGGAGAGGTGAAGAGCCAGCAGCTGGTAGCCAGACGAGATTTCAGAGTGCTTGAACGTTGGTGGGTAGTGGCAGGATTAAGTGGGGGACCACCTCTGTGTGTGACTGAGGTGAGGTGGAGGAATATGGCAAGCAAACATTTCAGAACTGTGGTTGGGTGTTTGAGGAAAGGGGGCCCATGGAGTGGGGAAGGCTGGCAGGCCCTGGGCTAAGTAAGCACTTAATAGACAGATTATCTGATCCTCCAGATTATCTGATCCCCCAGAAATCCTGTGAAGGAGGGACTGCTCCCACCCCCAAGTTACAGTTGAGGAAACTGAGGCAAACACATTCAGTGACATTCCCATGATCACACAGCTGGTTAAATTCCTGAGGTCAGATTTGAACCTAATTCTTCTGCCTCCAGGCCCATGTTCCATTCAAGAGTCAACATGTACATGGAAACGCCTTTGTATGAAGGGAGGACTTAGGGAGGAAAGAAGGCACGTAAACCAAGGAGGAGGGGAGGTGGCTGGAGGTGTGCGCTGGCAGCCACCAGGCCCCGTGCTCTATCCACTGCGCCACCTAGCCACCCCCTCTTGATTAGTTTTAAGGGAAAAATAATAGTGCTTTGCAGGAAGAATAGACTTCAAATGATTTGGAAACATGACAAATGTATTGAATCTTTTTCAAGTTGATGTATAAATAAAAATGGAAAATTCCAGGATCATATATTTGACTAGTTCTGTCTGGATCTTATTTACCATTTATCATTTGATCTATAGGATTGTTGATCTTAGAACTATCTGATGATGACAAAATGGTAGTCCACACTGACACAGGTTAGATTAAAACTAATTTTAATTGAAAGTCTAGTTTTAACTTCATCATTGGCTAGATGGAGATCATTTATTCTTCATGCTTGTCAGGGATCTCTGGTTTGTTAGTTTTTCTCCAGGCTTTAGTGATTGTAGGCTTTATTTTGAATCTTTTGTATTGCTGCTGCTTAGTCGATGTCCTCTCCTGGCAGCCCTTCTCTTTACCCATTTCATGGCCAAGGGCACCAAGAACAGAGGAGCTGATGAAACCAGAAAGCATGTCCCAGAAAAGATAAAGGAATAAATGTATGTCTGGGTGCTGTCATATAGCCAACCTGTAGAGAAAGAGACATTTCTGTGAAGCTGATTATCTTTTCTAAAGAAAAAGTAAAAGACTCTTCTAGAGCAGAACATTTTATCCCTTTTAAGAACTTAGCTCATTTATTTGGGATCTCACTTAGACTTCATCAATTTAATGTAAGTCTTAATCCAAAATTTGGAGATTTTAAAAATAGGACTTAATTTTGAAAAATGATAAAAAGGTAACAAATGTCAGAAAATTCAGAGTATGCTACTTGACTCAAAGAACAATGGTCTCTGGGTTTGGCCCTCATGCCTTTCAGGACTCACTGTTAAGACTGAATGAAATAATTAGGTGTAGAGCACCAAAGAAATACATTGAGATGCTATATGTAGTTTCCTGATCTGTAAGACCTTTGATAAATTCAGGGTTCTTGTGAATGGAAATATATTTAAGGTAAATTCCACATTATAACTTAATTTTAAGAAATTTGATGTGTTTATCTTGGTAGATGAGAAAGAATACAGAATCACATTCTAAAGTCAATCACAGTGTGGTTTTCTATTTCTTGACATAGCAGATCACTGAGAGAGGGAATGGGGATAATGAAAACCAGAGGAGATCCGTTTCCTATTTCTATGTAGCTTGATTAGGCTATTGAACTTGGTAGAATCATTTCCTTATTCCTGCACTAAAGCAGCAGTATGACACTATGCTCCCAGGCAGCTAGGTGCTACAGTGGATAGAGCACCGGCCCTGGAGTCAGGAGGACCTGAGTTCAGATGTGACCTCAGCACTTGACACCAAGTGTGTGACCTTGGCCAAGTCCCTTAATCCTGACTGCCTGGCATCCAGGGCCATCTCCAGTCTCCTGATTCATATCTGGCTACTGGACCTAGATGGCTCTTGAGGAAAAAAGTGAGGCTGGTGACTTAGCACAGCAGCCCCTCACTCAAATCCAGTTCACATGCTTGTCATGGCATCACCTCCCAGATGCTGTGGTCTTCTTCAGAAATAAAGGAAAAACATCAAGTCATCCAAGTAGCTGTTTTGGTCATTTCTTTTCTCCCAAATTCTTGGGGGTTTTAAAGAGAAAACCCCCTGGGCCATATATCCCATTTTTTTCTTGACATTTATTTATCATATGGAAGAGAATACATGTTGTTTATCACTAACTTCAAAAGGATATGTGAACAAATTCACTATTTTTTAAGTTACACATAAACCTCGATTATTGGGCATCCATAATACCATGGTGAACCTTAAGAAAATGAACAACTGAAGACAGATTTATTTATGTCTTTGGTTATCAAAAGAGCAAACAGAATTAGTGAGCTTTGCTAGCAATAACGTAGAAGGTTTACAGATAGGCAAAAGGCGCTTATCTTGTGTCTGTGGATGTAAAAACACAACACAACTATCATTCCATGAAAGTAGTGTCTTTTTCTTTCATGTGATGGATGTGTTGGGTTATATCTCTTTCTGTTCCCTTAATTGGCTCTTCTCCAGAACTGAAAATGTATTTTTGTTTCCTTTTTTTAACGGCAGTACAATAGCTATCTCTTAAAAAAAAAAAACCCAAGAACTTAAAAAATGAAAGCAAGCAGTTCTTTATTCGTTATTTCCTCCCCTTTGGCTCTTTGGTTGTCAGGAGGAAAAAAAAAAGATAACCTTGCTGTTGAATCATTTTCACCCCCTTGTACAAAAAGTCTCTTGTCCAAGTCAGACTGATCACGACTAAACTGTAGAACTGGAAGATGGTGAAATGGTTAGCATCTTACCTGGTTGCCACCACCATGCCCTCATTGTGCCTTTTGAAGAGGAAGATAGATAGTAAAAATACCCATTTTTATTAGTTTTTTTCCTCCAAAATTTAGTAATCTTAAAATTTTGAGAGGCAAAAATAGATGTTTAGGGA
Organism: Macrotis lagotis; assembly: GCF_037893015.1. Taxonomy (NCBI): domain Eukaryota; kingdom Metazoa; phylum Chordata; class Mammalia; order Peramelemorphia; family Peramelidae; genus Macrotis; species Macrotis lagotis. The sequence goes on from NC_133662.1 coordinate 213,844,928, forward strand.
AAGTCTGGCCATCTCTATTCTATGCGCTTGAGAGTAGTTACTGATATTTTAAAGGAAATCTTGAATGTTGTTTAAAAATAGAAATAATGAAGATGATTGGGAGAAACAAGAAAGAAGATGGAGAAGGAATTTGTTATCAACTGTTGGATTACTATTGATTTTTACAAGGAAGGTAGCCATGTGCTATTGCTCATTAAAGATGAAATGTTGTTTTAATGTGTCAAGTAATGCTAGGATAGATATATTTCAGAAAGCTCTAGATGAAAAAGGGCTTAAAAAATATCATTGCATTCCCCCAGCCTCTTAGCAAGTAAGGTTCTACCAAGTCTTCTAGACTTTACTGCCCAGAATACCAGGTCAAGGAGTTACTTGTTGGACTGCCAAGCCTGTCAGGTAACAAAATAGGATCAGATAGGTAGATTCATTAGAAGGAAGGGGAATATCATTGATATCTTTTATAGAATATTAGTAGATGACAGTAAACCAGGACTCTAAAAGCTTCTAGATTGTGGAGAAGTCCATAGTAGAGATGTGTAAGAGACAGGGATTGATGTGCAGAGTTTGAGTTATGGGGTCAGAAGGTGACCCAGTTTCAACTGGACTCATGAAAGTCTGGAAACATCTAAGTGTCTACTGTATGTCCAGTAGTAGTCAAACTGCCTCTTCCTCGAAAGAAAGCTCATTTCTCCCAAATAAGGCAGTGATTGCACCCAGTTTATTTCTGTTTATATAGGATTTAGACCTAGTTGTTTTAATGCTTGAGTAAAAGAATTCTTATTTCAGTGTCCAGGATACTTTAAAGACTGTAATGAAACATGGCCCCACAATTCTGAAAACGAGGTGCTTTGAATGGTTTTGGAAATGTCAGTATGCCCAGGGTCCCCAAGAGAAATACTCAAAAGTTTGGACTAAAACCACATGCTTTTACCAGATCTTAACTGAGTAATCTTTTTCATTAAATTGTTAGCTGCAGGATTCCCTAGAGTCTTGGGTCTTGGCAGTACCTTGAATATAATAAATGCTTGTTGAATTGTGTTGATATTGGACTGAGCTATCCTAAATTTATTTCACAGGAAGTGCTGTTTAATTTTCCTGTTCATCTTCAACATAAATTGAAAAGCCTCTCACTTTAAAGATACACCTGCCTCTCTTTACTGGAAGGTATTAGGCACTTAAAACCCTCCCACCCACCTCCTTGATATTGTAGATAGGTAATCCCTTAAGGAGGCCCTCTCTTGAGTTGTTAGAGTTGTTTATCAAGAGAATCCTGTATAGATAATCTTTTGTGTTCTGGCTCTGTGTGTGTGTGTGTGTGTGTGTGTGTGTGTGTGTGTGTGTGTACCTCTGTGTGTATAGGGAGAAGGGTTAGGGTTAATAGAAATTCTTGAATAGAAGTGATCTAATTTTCTAAGGAGGGAGGGGGGATTCAGAGCAAAGTTTCATTTTGCTAGCATTTCATAAGGAGTTGACACGACCTCTGTGTGTTCTCCCCAAGACACAATATCCTATCTGGAAGGGACTTGAAGGTAACCTTGCCTGCCTCCCTTATATTTTAGATGAAGACCTTGAGATTCAGAGGAGGAAAGGACTCAATCCCTGGTTACCTAGCTAGTTAGTGGCAAAAGTAGCATTAAAATTCACTTCTTCTGACTGCTGGAAAGCAACAGGATTAGGTGACTAGCTTCTTGAGGGATCTCATTATATACTTGGAATTATAATCAATTTGTCATTATTCACTTTGGAGACGGGATTCTTATAATAGAGGTTGCCCAGAATTGTACTACTGACTGGATAAATCATTTAATCTTTGTGGATCTCTACTTTAAAAAAAAAACAACCCATTTCTTAAATTCTATCCATCTTAAAGATAAGAAAATGGAGAGAAGTTTTAGCATACTCTTAAACTTGCACCCTAAGGTGGAGGAGTTAACTCTCATGAGATGCATAATTTCAGGGTTGGAAGAGTCATTAATGGCTCTAGCTCAGGCTTACCCCCAAAGAATTCCTTTTACAAAAGACCTCATGTAACAGCAAATTGCACATGTATTGTAATTCATACTTCTGAATCTTTGAAGGAACTACTGTTGGTAATTATAATTTGCCATAAATGCAGCCTATTGTTAATTAAGTATATGGGGTCTACATTGCTCCTTCTCTAAGGGTCTACTCAGGCTCAGTGAATATAGGAGTGAATTTTTTTTTTTTAAACAACATTTTGGAAGGAGGAAAAATCTTTAAGGGAGGAGGATGCATAGTAATAAAAATTTTATGTAACATCATAAGTGAATTGAGGGAAAATGACTTACTTTTGTACTTATGACAGGTAAGTCTTAATTCCAATCCTTGATGAGGCAATTTAACAAATTTGAGCTTTTAGCAGTTTGAGATTGGTCACACAACATGGATGGAAAATGAAGAATTGCAGGTAAGTGATTTTATTTTTTACTTTGATTTTGTATTTAGGATTTGATGACTGTTTACTTAAATAAGCAGCCCAAGTTTGTTAAAGGTGTTACATTTTCTTTCAAATTTACCTTAAATCAATAAAGACTCATTTGGCATACAGAATAAGAATAGGGAATGTTCTGAAGTATGAGCAATGAGAAATCTGAAAACCAATCCCAGGGTGATCTGGTCAATAGGTAGTAAGTCTAGTGACTTAGTTGGGCCTCAAGTCTCTAGGGCAGTGCTGGAATTCACCCCAGGGTTAGGTCTAGGAGAGGCTACTTCAGCAAGGCTGCTGAGTTTGTCTTGAAGCAGAGCCAGCTTTCTGGAAGATCTCCTGCTGTATTCCTGAGACTTGACAGAAATCAAATTGACTTTTGGGGGTTGGAAAGGTTGGTGGGGAGCAATATAAAATTCATTTTTATGGTCCAATATCTGTGGTGTTCTCATCAGTAAAGTTATGTTCTGATTATGAGTTTATCTACTCTTTATTCTGACAGAAATGGATATAATAATTTTTATAAATCCTTGAAAACATATGTGGATATATTTAGGCTCTAAAACAGTATAAGTGCAATTATGGTATGCCTAAAATTTGACCCACTCTTTGTTGACCATCATTGAATTGAATGAAACAAGTGATAAAGAATAATTTTTTTTTCCTATTTCACTTCCTTACAGAAAGGGGAAAACTGAATTTTCTGGTAAGGTATTAACTCATTCTGACTAGGGATCCCTGGGGAAAGTTGTCTTCTGTGGAAGACTTACGTGATAAAGGGACCTAGAGAGTCTTATAGTCAATTTAGGCAGTAAGAAAGAGAATGTGCTTCCACATGCACTGAAGTTGAAAGACCCATCTTTGGCTTTGTTTCCTGGCATTTTTCACAGATAATTCTTAAGACTATTAAAACTTAAGACAATTCTTAAGAGTATTCAGTACTGTTGAAAAGACTGAGTCAATCAGTGGGTTAATATTTCTGCTGCTGCTTTCCTACTTAAACTGGAGGAGGGATGAGAAAGGTACAGATCTGACTACTGCTATCAGCAAAAGCCCTCCCAGTCATTGTGTTACATGACAGAAAGTTAAGTTGACAGACCTGGGAGCTACCAGAGGATTCTCCCCTTCTTGGTTGCTTACAATCAGATTGGCTCCTGCAGTTAATGAGCTGTTATAGTGTAGGGAGAAGAGTTTAGCTTAATTGTGTTTTCAGCAGCTCCCTGATTCAGGTCCTTAGAGAAACATTTACTACCTAGTAATGACATCTCTTTCCTTGACATTACAAAAAATTAGAATTTACACGAGATTTACAAGTTGTTTGCTTTTAAAATATATATGTATAGATAATGTACATATATATAAAATATACATAAACAGACATACATATGTATGTGTATACAATGTACATATATAGACATGTGTATGTGTATATGTGTGTTTATATGTGTATATGTATATATACACATGTTATGATACAGAATTTGGACATTAGAACATCTGTTAGGATTTCCCTGCTCATTCTAAGTATTTCAATATGCCAATCTCTTGGTTTTGTAATTTCTTTATTATTCTTCTTCCCTTACCCCTCAAGACCTTCTTTTAGTTTTCCAGTATGCAGAAATCTTGAAATTTATTTTTAAAAGTTTAAACACTAGAATTTCAAATCTCTGTGTGTTCTACCTTTAGGATTATGAATGAAATTATATAATCTCTTACTGATGTATTATTGAGGAACATTTCTTGGTGTCTGAAATCTAACTCTAGTATTAAATTGCTTAGGTGAAAAATAAAAGGTGGAAGATCAAATCCTTTCTTGTCTCCACCTCATGGCTGGTGGAAGCATAAAAGTGAGTTTCCAATGGTTGTATTTTTACCAGATTGGAGAAAGTGTGATATCTATTGTCTGTTGTCTAGCATGCAAAAAACATCTTCTGATAGAAATTGTTCCTCACCTCCTCTGACTCTAGCCCTCAATATGCTGACCTTGTTCAAGAACAGATACCCAGGTGAGATTAAAAAAAGATGGATTTAAGTTGAATTCTTAGTTTGAAGAAATCAGCAAAAAAAAGCATAGACCTGTTATTCTGCTTAGCCTTCTACATCAGAGTACTTCTTTGTCATATTTTGTTCTAATCTTATTAGTTTAGACGATCCCCACATTTCTCATGAAAAGTCAAATGGCTTATCTCCAAGCCATTGTGGAAAGATAAGAATTGAGGAAGATACCTTTGACATGGCCCTGCTGCTGAAGCAAGGAAGGAGACTGGTGAGGAAGAAGCTTCAAGAAGTCAGTCTCAGTGATAGTCTGACAGTTCCCAGGAGATCCCAATAAGCTGTGACCACAGAGTTCTGAAAAGCCCTGACTTTAGGGAAACAGGACCCAGATATCAATCCATCATAGTGGGGCCAAATTCTTCCCCCAAAACCTGTTCCCTTGAAGAGAAGACTCAATTCAAGAAGCATATTAAGTAGACAGGCATAAGACCCATGGGCATGCAGTGCTGGGGGCATAAGGGTGAAGCTGGAAAATGACTCTGGCCTCAAGTGGCTTATCCTTTGAAAAGAAGCCAAGGATTTAAAAAGAAGTATAAATGAAGAGAAAAAGTGTTGAGAGGCACGGCTGAATCTGTAGGAGTGTAGTGTCTGAAGATGTTTGGAGAAAAGCACATAGATCATTTGGGAAAGAAGAAAAGAGGCAAGGGAATAACTCAGAAATGAAACAGTTTTTTTGGTTAATTGTTGATAGAAACTTAGGTGTATATATCAATATTTTCCTGCCTTTTGATTCAGAAGGTAGATCATTACCTGCTATGGGTGGTCCAAAAAGAACAGACAGCCCAGCAAAAAAGGCAGCAAATCCCAAAAAATTGTTGAATAAAGAATTCCCAACGAAATCAACCTGTTGGAATCAGAGAACCATTGTTGGAATATGTAAAGAAATCATTTTTTAAGAAATAAAATTCCAGGTTATTCCAAGTTTCTTTAAAAAAATTTTTTTTAATACATGAAAATTTCAGAGATTCACAGGTCTGAGTGCTGAATGATCACAACCAGATTTCTGGTGTGTTTCATCAAACAACTACAACCTGGAAGTACTTGAAAGAAGGACTTTCCCCCAAGGTACCATGGCCTATTTCATAGAACTAAGCGGCAAACAACTGGTAAGTAACCAACGTGTAGAAATTGAAATTTTAACTAGAACTAATTCAAGGATGCTGTAAATAACCTGTTTTCTTGTCCTTTTTTTTATTTGAGGTATAGGTCTCCATTTAAACCACCATTCATCCCTTGAGCAGGAGGCTGTGACCATGGAGTTCTTAGAGCTCCTTGTGTTGGCAGTGAGACCATTCCTATGTTTGTAGGATCTTTGAATTTATCCTGATTAGCCAGGCCAAAACTTAGCTAGAGAGCTGGAAGCTCTGGCCAGGTTTCAGAATGAATCTGCAGCAAATGGGCAGGGATTTTCAGACTGGAAAATTGGCACACAAGGTCAGGTAACACCCCTTTCTATCCCACAAATGAATATTAGCTCCATTTTTGTGTTTTGTCAGGAGACAAACCACAGGAGCATAGCGGACTGAAGGTGTCTGTAGCCCCTCCTGAGTTTTGCTACGCCCTTCAGTTTCTCTCTTGCCCTACATGGATAGAGCTAAGCTTTCCCAAGATTTCCCCAAGCAGACTTGGGTCTGCTTGGCCATCATAGGCCCCGGGGCAGTTTTCTCTGGCCACCAAATTAACATCTAATTTCAGTCTGTTTAGGGAGAATGCAATAAAACATTGCCTTTCCTTGATGTTTCTTCTAATAGATTTAATGAGTGTGCCTACTCACTATTATAGGGAGTATCAGCGCCAAGTAACAGCCGCAGAACATGGCAAAGAAGATGGAGTAGGTCATGAGCAGAGGAAAGGTGGTGGCCAGAGGGCCGAGCAGGTTGGTGATGCCACAGAGGATGAGGTAAGACTTGTAGTAGCTGTAGTTCTTGATCCAGTGTTGGTCAGCAACCCAACCAGACAGTAAGTGTGCCACTGTCTCGGTGATGCCTGAAAATTGGAAAAGATGCACAGGAAAGCCTGGACTCAAGTTCCTCATCACCTTGAAATGAGAGAAATTATAATGTGACTCAATCCTTAGGCCAGGTGAGGAATGTGAGCCAGGGAGAACAAATGCATTTTATGTCATCTGCCATCCCTGTCTAGCTTTCACAGGTCTGTCTTAAGCGTACCCAGTGAAATAAGAGGAACTCTAAAAGGACTCAGAGCAGCAGGGCTTCAGGGGTGCCGTACTAAAGAAGAGTTGAAACTAACTCAGGATCCCCATTAGCTTCCTTCACACTGAACCACCTTCCAGTTTTTTATTTTCTGCTAAGGAAGCAGAATTCCCTTCAAGTTAGTGTCTTCTTGGGTTTCTGATGGTTGTGAGATGAAAAGGGGCTTAGAGTATAATTAATAAAGTTTTTTAAAAAGGAAAATTGACTCTTTCTTATGACCTTATGTAAAATGTTGATAACCTGTGGACTCTGCAAGTTGTCAGTACTTAGCAATAATGGATGGCTCAAACATGACTGGTAAGAAACCTGATGATCACATTAGCTTACAGAACACTGGCTCCTTCCGTCTATTCTCCTGTGAATTGATTAGAAGGCTGGAACATAAATCATGTTTGTGATTTTTTTTCCCATTGTGGTAGGCTCTCATCAACTTTCTTCTTAAAATCCTTTATCCTATTAAGAATTTATATAAAATCAAAAATTCAAATCAAGGGATTCATGGACAAAAGTCTGAGTGGCATGTGGTTTTTTTAACTATAGATAATATTTCTAGTTTGGATATAACATAAATTGTTAGAGAACTTAACTTGCTCCAGGAAAGAGGGATACTTAAAAGCCCCAAACCACACTTTGTATATCAGTTTCCCATAGCCATCAGTAATGGAAGATTCATATAGACAGATAAGCCATTTTTATTTGGCCCAGTTGTATAGCAAAAGCCTTAGTATGGATTTACAAGATATATGAAAAGTTAATTCAATAATCATTTATTAAGTAATCTGCTCTGTGTAGGCAGGAATAGGAATATGAAGACAATATGAAAAAAAATGGTCCTTGTACTCAAATAGTCAGCATTCTACTGAGGAAATGCAATTGTGCATAGATAATTAAGTGAAAAATCTGAAGAGGGTGAGAGTAGTAACAGTTATACAAGCATCAAGAAAGGATTTCTTCTTACAGGACATAGAAGATGAATTGAACCTTGAAGAAAGCTTAAGATTCCAAGAGGCAGGGGAAGAAAGATTCCAGCCGTGGGGAAAGTCTTGGAAACTGGGAAATGAGAAAATGAGTGCAGGCAGCATCAGCTAGATTAGAAAAGCAGCTAATTAGCTTTTTTTTGTGGATTTTTTAAATGTAAATATTTTAATCTCAATTTGACTTTGAAATAAAGCTATTATGATACAAGATCAGCCAAAAGAAAAGGAATCTACAATATAAAATAGGGATGCTTTTGAATACTCTGCGACTCAAGCAATTATTGAATCAGCTTTATAGATGATTATTAAAATGTTCTGTATAGGATTTCATATCCTAATTAGAGGACTATGCATCAGCGAGTTCCGACACAAGTTTCCATAAATGCTGGTACAAAATACAAATGGAAAAAAAAGGCAGTAAGTCCAATTATGGGCCAATCCCTGCTTATTGGTAGGGTTGTTAAGTATAAAAACTAGATTGGAGGTGCCCCTAAGCTCTAGTAGGGGGAGAAAAACCTCTAGGGAAATTGTAGCTAGGGAAGATGTTTGGGTTGGGAATTCACAGGGCTAGTTGAGTAGCCCCAGGAGGAGTTGATTGGTATACCCTTCCAGAAGCAATGACAGCATGATTTGGTTACAATTCTCAGAGAGGTAGAGGTGAAAAACTTATTCATGAATAGAAGTTATTCCCCAAAATGCAATTATTATTATTTATAAAAAAAAAATTTGCAGTGTTTTCCATGCTAACCTGAGATTGCTACTATTGACTGTATTCCCTCATTTATAGCTATGGAAATGGGCTTAAAGAGGTTATGATTTGTTTCTGGTCATCAAGCTAGTAAGCAATAGAACGAAGATTTTTCTTGGGCTAATAATAAAGCTAACTTGGTTCAGTGGACATGGACAATGCCATTGAGACCTGGGGTGTCTTGTTTCTCCCATTCCTTCGCTAACTAATGCTTTGAGCCAGTCAATGAAACAATAGGATTTCAGTTTTCTCTCTAAAATGAGGGAGGTTTGATAAGATATCTGAGATTCTTCATCTCTAAAATTATATAATTTTATATTGAACTATCCTAATTTAATGAGAAATCATATGATGAGTCAGGAAGATATTTTACTTATAAATGGGTCTTTGGAGCTAATTGCACATTGACTGGCATATAATAAGCCTAAATAAATAATGATTGATTTGATCATTTAATAGCATAGTTTACAAAGGTCTGTATTTAGGGAAAACCTTAAGCAAGACTGGGGGAACTCCTTTTACAGACCCCATTTTGTTATTTTGCGGTCTCCTCATCCCCCTTCTTCTTAAAAAAAATGATAGGTTGTTCTTCTATAAAGTTAGACCCATCCTTACTTTTTGAGTATAAAGCTAACAGCCTGGAAAACAACCAACATGAATTAAAGTCTCAATTTTCTTACCAGCCATTGAAATTAAATAGGAGGCATCCATGGTGTCTATCCCCAGAGTGTTAGCTCTGGCTACCAGATGGAAAGTAGGGATGAAGTATGCTAGCTGGCAGAATATAAAAGAAAAGGTGAATATGTAGAATAAAGGGTTCTTAAATAGAGAGAAATCAATGAGCTGCCTGGGAGTCTTTGGGGCTCTATTTCTGTCACAAGATTGAGGTTTGCTGCTAAAGATCTCCTGGTCATCGTCTTGGGATCCTTGACATGTTTGTTCATCCTTTCTGACCAAGAAGTTTCCAGTGGGAGACCCCAGGCCATCATCTCTGGCCGAAACTTCCACTGGTCTCACTGCATCCAGATTTGTGGAAGCCACATGCACTTCACTTTTGAGGTTGATGGGCCGTAAGAGCATACTGGAGGGTACCAAATTCAAAGAGATCGCTCCAAATATTAGAAGGGTACCTAGATAAAAAAAGAGTTAATGTAACTTAGCTGCTGCTTCTCATGTTTCTAGGTTTGGTAGAGATTTCATTATTAAAAGTTTTGAGCTGAAATAGTCATATCCCTAAAGTTGATTTAAAAAATTCCTTGTAATTTGAAATTATAACTTGAAGCATTAAGTTTCCATGGTTACAAGGAACACTGCAGTTTTTACTGGGGAAGAAGGGTCCTAGAAGGTAAAAGAGGTATGTAAAAACAATTTTTTTTATTAAGGATTTTATTTATTTTCAGTTTTACAATTTTTTTCCTAATCATACTTCACTCTCCCCACCCCCCCACAGAAAGCAATTTGTCAGTCTTTACATTGTTTCTGAGTTGTACATTGATCCAAATTGAGTGTGATGAGAGAGAACTCATATCCTTAAGGAAGAAACATAAAGTATAAGAGATATCAAGATCAGACAATAAGATAACAGGTTTTTTTTTTCACTAAATTAAAGGAGATAGTCCTTGGACTTTGTTCAAACTCCATGGCTCTTTATCTGGATACAGATGGTATTCTCCATCGCAGACAGCCCCAAATTGTCCCTGATTGTTGCACTGATGGAATGAGTGAGTCCATCAAGGTTGATCATCACCCCATGTTGCTCTTAGGGTGTACAGTGTTTTTCTGGTTCTGCTCATCTCACTCGGCGTCAGTTCATGCAAATCCCTCCAGGCTTCCCTGACTTCCCATCCCTCCTGGTTTCTAATAGAACAATAGTATTCCATGACATACATATACCACAGTTTGTTAAGCCATTCCCCAGTTGAAGGACATTTACTTGATTTCCAATTCTTTGCCACCACAAACAGGGCTATGAATATTTTTGTACAAGTGATGTTTTTATCCTTTTTCATCATCTCTTCAGATACAGACCTTTTAAAGTATGACTCAGTTCTCTGTATATTTTAGAAATGAGTCCTTTGTCAGAAACATTAGTTGTAAAGATTGTATCCCAGTTTACTACATTTCTGGTTTTATCTGTGCAAAAGCTTTTTAATTTAATCGAAATCATCTAGTTTGTTTTTAGTGATGTTCTCCATCTCTTCCTTAGTCATAAACTGCTTCCCTTTCCATAGATCTGACAGGTAAACTAGTCCTTGATCTAATTTTCTTATAGTATTGTTTTATGTATAAATCCTGTATTCATTTGGATCTTCTTAGGGTGTGAGGTATTGATCTAATCTAAGTTTCTTCCATAACAGTTTTTATCAAAGAGAGAGTTTTTATCCCAATAGCTGGACTCTTTGGGTTTATCAGTTGCACCTAGTCTATTCCACTGATCCACCACTCTGTTTCTTAGCCAATTCCAGACAGTTTTGATTACTGATGATTTATAATATAATTTTAGATTGGGTAGGGCTAAGCCCCCTTTTTTGTACTTTTTTTCATTAAATCCCTGGAAATTCTTGACTTTTTCTCCATATGAATTTACTTACAACTTTTTATAACTCATTTAAAGTAATTTTTTTGGAATTTTGATTTGGTAGGGCATACAGTAGTTTAGTTTTGGTAGAATTGTCATTTTTACTATATTAGCTCTACCTATCCATGAGCAGTTGATATTTGTCCAGTTATTTAAATATGATTTAATTTGTGTGAGAAGTGTTTTATAATTGTTTTCAAAAAGTTTCAGAGTCTGCCTTGGCAAATAGACTCCCAGGTATTTTATATTGTCTGAGGTTACTTTGAATGGGATTTTTCTTTCTAACTCTTCCTGCTGTATCTTGCTAGTTATATATAGAAAAGTTGAGGATTTGTGAGGGTAAAAACAGAATTTAAAGATACTCAGATCTGGCTCCCCCCCCTTCTTTTTTAGGGTCTAGATAACAGGGGCTCAAAATAAGCCTGCCTCTCTTCAAAAATCTGGGGCATTGGGGGTGGGGGGTGTCCAGCATTCTACTAATTAGAGATTAATTTGTAAGCTTTTAGAAATTGTCATGTTTAAGCATTAGAAATCATTTCTACCTCATTTTAAATTATTTTAATTATGTTAGCATTTAGTAAGAATTACTCAGGTTTTAGGCAAAGAATTGTAGCATTTGGGATATCTTCAAGTGGGGTTTTGGGGCCTAATGTATAAGCTGCCACAGGGGCCTGTGAAGTGAAGGGCTAGGTGGGGTTACCAGAGAGTTCAGAATAGGAAATGAGAAGGGGCTGCAATTTCATCCATAGATCACTGAAAATCATTTTACATATTATCTATTCATTACCAAATCAATTACCAAATAATAGTCACATGAGAGTTAGTGTAAATTGAATTGGATAATTGGTCAGATTCTTCAGTGGGTGGTACATAGTGGCACCTGCCCCTCTAGAGTTACTGTGAACAGATAGAGAACAATGCATTTAGTTTTGTGATCTTGGGCAGATGTGACAGGGAGCTGATATGGGAAATATTAGCTTATGCTTTGCAGATTTTATCAGTCATTTTTATATAACTGTAACATTCAATATAGGAAGAGCTAAGAATGAGGGATCAATATTTTTTATAAAGATATTTGTTTTAAAATGTTATCTTTTAAAAAAAGAATGACTAAAAGGAAAACCTGGAGGTGAATATTTCAACTATTAGTATTCTACTAGTATGGGGAAGGTAGGGTCATATTGGAATACCTTGGCAATGTAGATTTAGTGTATCTAGTTAAAAAATTTTTGGAACTTAGTACATAGGCTAGATGGGGGAACTGGTTTTCATCCTGTGACATTTTGAATTATATTAGAAGAAAATAAATAAGCATGAAGCCCAGTTATTTGTTAATTTCAAAATGTATGACCAGAACTATAACATTCACTTCTCAAGTGGTTTAAGAAGTATCAAGAACCAGTTGTATAGGCTTTGTACTCTCTGGAGAATGAGTATTGAATATCATCATAGGACAAATAAAACTTGTGGAGCTGGGCCTGTGGACCCAGGTCCTCTGTGTATTTCAGTTTGATGGATACCTTGTTTTGCACATCAGCAATGTCCCCATGAGTCTTCCCTTATAATAAAGTAAAAGAGTTATGGAAAAAGTATACAGATCCTTAATCAACAGCACTGTTGACATCTGTCCCCTCCCTCTCCAAATCACTACCCCCTGTCTCCAGAAAGGGGATCACTCCTCTAGGGATAGGATGGTATGAGGGGGTCTGGGGTCTATATGTGTGTGGTATGTGTATCAAATGTTGATTTTTATCCTCATTAAATTTACGAAATGTATTTACTGTCATTAAGCTTAGAATTTATTTTCTGCTTTATTGCTAATCTTAAAGGAAAAACTGCCAAGATATCTTTTTTACTTGGTCATTTTCACTGCTATTTATTTCCAAGTTCCACAGAATATTTCTCCCTGGTGACTGAACCCTGCTAGTTAATAAGAGAGTGGTAATGAGCTCTAAAAGCCTTTGTGTGATGCCTGATGGTAAAGCTGTGCAGACAATTTACCTATTCCACTAGTTCATCTCTAGGGAGTAGGAAATGAAGGGTCTTTTCTCCTTCCACTCATTTCCCATTAAATTGGTTGCTCCAGCATCCAGCCATCAAGTTACCAAGGAAGAAAGGAATGTATAACAAAATTTAAAATGTCAGTAGAGTCATTGTCAGGACAACTCACCTGGCCAGTCATATTCATCTATCAGGATTTTTGTGAGAGGTGCCAGCACAAATGTTAGTCCCATCCCCGAACGAGCAAGAGCAGTTGAAAAAGCCAGTCGTTTTTTGAAATATTTAGCAACCATCACAGCAGATGCATGGTACAAGAAACCAGAGCCCAGGCCTAAAAAGAACAAAAACAAACCAAAAGCAAAAACTTGGAATCATGTTCTCTACTATTGATATGTGTAGGGATTCAAAAAACATGTACAAGATGACATGTGAGTAAACAACCCTAACTGAACCAATCTAGAACAAAAGTGATTAGCTAATGTCAGCAAATTGGATAAGTTTAAACTCACCTGGAAGAAATCCCATAGAAATGCAGAGAAAGGAGATGCTTGTGGCCAAGCTGCTGATGAAGTATCCAGTGCAAATAAGGAGAGCACCTAGAATGGAAGTTGACTTCTCTCCTAATTTTTCACAGAAAATGGCAGCTAGTGGAGCTTGGGAAAAAGGGAATGAAACTTGAAAAAAAGTTATTCTCGAAATAAAGACAATGATTATTAAACTTTGTAGTGTAAATTAGGAAAGAGTGCCCAGACTCATTATTATTTTGTGATTTCTAAGATGAAGAGGTTTTGAAGGAAAATTTAAAACCTTAACTTTCAAACTGCATGCATACCCTATAGAACAATAGCTATGCTGAGTTATTGGATTGGATGGTCACAACATCCTGGTTACTCTGTTGTAATCCAGGATTAATTAGAAGTAAAAGAAATTTGGAGTTCCTTTTGGAGTATGGCTGAGGGCCAGGGGTAGGTCAGCTTTGTGAAAGTGTTAAGAGAGAGAGGGGCAGTGAGAGATGAAATAATTAAATAGGAAGTGTATAGGAGGGGGGATTTGGCATAAGTGTTCTAACAATTTATTGTGCAATATGTATTGAAAAACTAGTATTTAAGCTGAAACAAAAGGGAGGGGTTTCCAAAGGGTGAACGAGGGGTTTTGTGTGTGTGTGTGTGTGTGTGTGTGTGTGTGTGTTTGTTGAGGAAGCTGATTGGGGTCCCAGATAAAAGGCAAATTGAAGTGGTTAGGAGCAAAAACCTACCTAGGTCAGTCCTTGAAGTCATCTTTTTATTCATAGAAAATCAGCAGTTTCTGCTCTATCTCTTTGCATCTAAGGGGTATTCTTATGCTAAATTCTTGTGAACTTGGAATATTCAGTGTAATAAATTCATTTTAAATTATCAGTGCAGTTTGAATCTGTTGTTTGCTGTGGTACAACATCCTTAGAATTGAGGTGGTTAAATGATGGCTAGGAGAGGATAGTTATATGTGGTTATAAATTAGATCTTGAAAACTTGACCTGATAGTGGTTCAGTCTGCCAGACAGGTAATTCTATTCAATTTGCAGGGTTTGGGAAAGATAACATGTCATCCAGGGACATCATCTGTAGTTCTGGAAGACAGGTCTGCATTGAAATTGGACACTCAATGGGATGTTGATGTAAGACTTGGATATTGATAGGTCAGTGTGAATTTTGGCAAAGGTTTCCTAGGTTAAAGGCACTTTCTCAGTGTCTTCCTTCAACCTGTCATGGCTGCTACCTACTAATACCTGTAAGAAAGCGCAACGAGGACAGTAATGATCCGATCCAGCCAATATGCTCTGAAGTATCACCAAATTCTTCTTGAAAAACCACGAAGAAAATTGCAAAGGTTTTGGTCAGTCCCATTAGAATCATATTTACCTAAATCAAAGCAGGCCAGAGAGTTCTGGTCAGTGACTGGGTTATTGGGCAATTCCCAGAGGAGAGCAATAGAAAACCATCCTATGAGAGACAGTTGAAGGAGCTAGTATGTTTTATCCTGAAGTGCAGAAAGGATTCAGTCTTCTAACTGAACTCCCTGGGCCTCAGCTTCCTTATGTGTTGAATCAGGGATTAGCTTCAGATCCCATGTTTTTTCCCAGTTTCAAAGTGGTCCAGGACCCTGACAGCTCAGGTTATTTCTAGGTGAGAAGTGGTTTTGCACAGGGATAAAGAGTCAGAGAAGCCATCAGCTGTGTGACTTGGGGCAAAGGCCTTTCTGTGTTAAATGAGGGGACTGCACTAGGTTCTGGGAGATCCCTTCCAGCTTTGAATCTGGGGCATTTTGAGGACTGACTCCTGATTGTAAATTATCTGATGGGTTTTGTCCTGGGTCTCTTGAGAGATTTAATTTTGTGAATTTACCTAAGCATTCATTATATTTTCATCTTGCTTAGCCTTAAGATAAGAATCCTTTTCCAGTCATCTTTTAAGGAAGAATGGTATTTAGCCCAAAGATGGTGTTGATCCATAGCCCAAATTGTTACCTGGGCTTCCTTTCCAGCAGCAACTGATGGACCCTCTAGCATTGTATCAGCTATTTTAACACAGTGCTCAGACTTCCTTTGGGCTTTATCTTTGAATTCTAAGATAATCATTGAGCTACGAGAATGAGTGGGGAAGGGAATATATATTATTAACCCACCATGTTATACATTTACATTCATGTTTTCTATACTGACTGGAGGCTAACATGAGGGCATCCATGTGAAGGCTTGTCTCATTGCACACAAGCTTTTTTTTTTCAAAGTTGGGTAGGATTCTTTTCCTTTCCCCTTTTTACTGCACCTTGGGGGTAAGCCAAAATTTATTACGGATTAGACATCTCCACAAAGGAGTGGAGTAGAAAAATGACTGTTGACAAGGAAATTCATCGCTCTTAATCTATGACAGCATGGTTCCTTAGCTACTCGATAGGTGACCCTGCTAACCTTGTAATCCTCATCTATCGCTTCCCCCCTCCCCAGTGTCTTTGAGGAGGACCTGAGTTCAAATCTAGCCTCAGACACTTAATAATTACCTAGCTGTGTGGCCTTGGGCAAGTCACTTAACTATATTACCTAGTAAAAACAACAGAAAAGGGGTAGCTAGGTGGCGCAGTGGATAGAGCACCGACCCTGGAGTCAGGAGTACCTGAGTTCAAATCCAGTCTCAGACACTTAATAATGACCTAGCTGTGTGGCCTTGGGCAAGCCACTTAACCCCATTGCCTTGCAAAAAAACAACAAAAAAAAGATTGATTTCCTTAGATGCTAAAGGTTAGGCCTCTTCTCCTCTAGCTACACAAGCTAGGTCCTTGACACAAATTTCAGTACTGTGCTATTCACCTCATTGAGGTCCACATTGAGAAACTGCCGATTTACACTTAGCCTTATTGACACTCCCCCAAGTTTTAGGAGCAGTCTGTGGCATCTTGTGTGCTTCCTCTCCCATCAAATGGTTACTGTGTCCATGGCCATCTGAAGTTGTCCTGATCCATATTGGACCACTGAACCAGAGGGCTCCAAAGGAGAAAGTAAGGCTGGTAACTTAGCATGCCCCCTCACTCAAATCCAGTTCATGTGTATGTCAGGGCATTACTTCTCCTATGTCATGGTCTTTAAGACCGAAGGACAAACATCAGTCTTCACTATCTTGGGTATCCTCCTGGAACACTTTTTGGAGAACACTTGGAATTGAAGTAATGGTCTCCCTGACCACTCTGATAATCTGTCTCACTGGCTAGTCTATCTCCAATGGACACTTAAGACTAAGGAGTCTTGTTTACTAAAGCCAAAGGCAATTATGTATTTCTGAAAAGGTTTTAGGACCTGACAAGAATTCTACCCATCAAATAGCAAAAGAAGTGAGTATTCATTTCCATTCTGGACACATTAGGATCATTGCCAACAAACTTGGACACCTACCAGCACCTTCTGTACTTGGTTACTGAACCAGAAGATTCCTGATAACATTTCCTAGTCATGCAGGTTGAGGGGCAGAAAATAATACTGGGGAGATCTTTTTCTTGGAGCCCCTAGCAACTACCCTCAGCCTATCTTTCAGAGAATGTTCATACAGTTTAGCTCAGACATTTCCAAGCTTTGATTAGTAAGGAAAAGCTTGCCCGTGATCCTGTTTTGTAGTGACCTATTTGTTTCTTTCACCAGAGAATGATCTTCAGTGAAGTAAAGATAAAGCAAAAACCTTTAGCAGGAAAATGAAATCCTCACTGAAGTAAGGTCATTTGGCCTGAATGATTTACATCCATAGGTTCTAAAAGAATGTGCTGTGATTATTAACTTGCTTTTGGTCATCTTTGAAGCATCATTGGGGGAGGGCTGTGCTTCACCAGGATGGTAGAGACTCAACTGTATCCTAAAAGGATGGGTTGAAGAAACTGGAGATATATCTCTTTGAGGAGAGTATTTTATTTAAATTTCTCCCTAATGTGACTTTCTGCAAACCTTTTCTAAACTGCTTGTTTCTTCACACTTTTAGTGGATGACTTGGTCTCTTCTAGGTACTTGTTCAGGTACATACTGGATTAGGTGACCTCTGAAATAGCTTTCAATTTAAGATTTTATATTTCAGTGAAATAGGGGATGCCTGACAAAAGCTTCCTAAACATTATGGTTTAATTCTATTCTCGCCCAACTCTGAGGAAGAAGAGTTCCTCTACCTGTGACCAAAGATTCAAATTAAAGATGCCACATTTTAGGGAAGGACATTGATAAACAGGAGTAGGTACAAAGGAGTGTGAGGAATCTAAAAACTGCTCCAAAAGAATGGTTTGCATTACTTTACCTGTGTCCTTGAACCCATTTTCTCTAGTAATTATCTCCCTATTTTTCATCTGCCAATAAACATATTTAGGCCTACTCAAATTACTGTTTTTGATCCTTCTACAATGTTTCTACCCTCTTTACTGCCTTTCCTTTTTTTTTTTTTGGAAAAAGACCAAATTTGATTGCCTCTTTTTCCTCACCATCTCTCTTGAAATATGGCTTCCCTCACTATCACTTTATTGAAACAATTCCTATGGGTCCTAATAATTATCACATCTGATGGTCTTTCTTTTAGTCCTTCATGGCATTTCTGTAGTATGTGATACTCAGTCACATTCAGATAAAAACAAGTCTTTGTAGAGTTCACACTCTTCAATAGTCGGGATGTGAACTGTGCATAGATAAACTAATACAATCCAGAATGAAGACTTCGGTTATTTTAGCTATAGTGGAATTAGGAAGGACTCCATGGAGGATATGGCAAGTAAGCTGAGCCTTGAACAGAATTAAGAGATTGATAGCAAAATCAGGAGTAAAATTTGAATGGAATTCAAAATGTGAAAGTGAACAGAGTGAAATGAAGTGGAAAAAAGGATTAAGGCAAGTTGAGGCTACACAGTGGAGGCCTTTTAATGTCAGTTGAGTTTCTACTTAAAATTCTGATAACTATCCTAAGGGAAAGGACTTGACTCTTGCCCCATAATGCAGCTCTAGAACCATAGAGTTCTAGAGCTTAGAGTCATCTTTCAGTTCCCTTTTCATAATCCTTTTAAAAAGGGGGATTCAAGGGGGCAGCTAGGTGTCAAAGTGGATAGAGCACCAGCCCTGGAGTCAGGAGTACCTGGGTTCAAATCTGGCCTCAGACACTTAATTACCTAGCTGTGTGGCCTCGGGCAAGCCACTTAACCCCATTTCCTTGCCAAAAAAGGGGGATTCAAGTTCATTTCCAACCTCCAATTTAAATTTATATAGCCTAGAAAGCCTTCCCCCTAGTTTTGGCCTTACTTCTTTTAGAATAATCTCACGCACTTTCATAGGTTAAACCTAACATCTGGTGATGCTCATATAAACATCTCTAACATAGGTTTCTCTTTGAGCCTCAACTTCATGAAGAGCACCTCTTGGCCAGTTCATAATGTACTCTCTTTACTAGATTTAACATATAAAGCTGAGCTATTTGGCGGTTTTAGATAGGCACTACAGATGGATGAGCTGGGTCCAGAACTGATAAGAGGAAGGGAGTGGCCAAAGCAGATTGCCTTCTTTTGGGAGATGGGAAGGAGGGAGAAAAATTGTAAAACTCAAAACCTTGGAGAAAAAAAATAATTGGTGGAAGCCATTGAATATAACTGGAAATATTTATGTAATATAAAAGAGTGGGCCAGTTTGCTCTTCAGAAATTATTAGTGATCTAAAGATGCTACTTGAAACAACAATCCTTTTTTTAAAAGAAATATTAAGATAATGCCATGACTCATTTGGGCCCACCTTTTCCTAAAATGTGACCAGCAGTTTGTATTTAGTCCAGCTTTGAGAAAGCCAGCCTCTTGGCCTCTTGCTAAGTTTTAGTCTAGTCATTTTTGGCAGTTCTGCTTGTTTTTTTTCCTTTTATAGGCTAACTGAGCATCCTCCACAGGCTTCCAAAAGCCACTATTGCTTGGATCTAGCAGCTGATTAGATGTTGAGAATTTAATTTCAGTCATAGCAGTGATTCACAGTTTAAGTTTATTACGCATTCTCTGGTGGTTGAGTGGAACAGCTGCTGGGGACAATCCATCCATTCTCAAAAACTCAGGTGACTTGTCAGTATAAGTTTTCTTTTGATCTTGGCTATGATACACCTCATTTTCAGTCGTATCATACATGTTTTTGACATATGGCTTCCCTCTGGTTCTCAAGTTAGAGACACCTCAGATGGGCACCTGTGTCTTAACTGGAGAGATGGCACCAAGGCCTTCTTGGGAAATTAATGGTGTTGATCATCAGAAGTTGAAGTCAGCGACCTCCTCTAAAGACTTTGGGCAACATGAAACTGATTTTACCACTACAAACAATATGCCTTTGGAGAAATTTTTGTAGAAAGTATTTTTTTCAAACAGGATAATTTTAAGCTTTCTTTCAAGGTGGCAAAAGGGTGAAACATTTCTCAAGTTTTTTTTAGTTAGAATCATGCAATCTGTGAAGTTATTAAAAAAAACTTCCACAAGTGAAAATCAGTTTTTGGCACATGATTTCTTGAGGACAATTTACTCTTTTCATTCATTCCCAAGCAACTTGCGAGTCTCTGAAAGTTGTACAAAGCATTCACTTCTTCCTAGTATATATAGCAGTAGTCTCCTAACTGTTCCCCAAGTCTGTCCTGTCCCCTTCTGTCAATTCTCCCTCCTTCCAGCTGCCCACTGAAGTACAGTTTGGACCACAAAACTACTGCTCAGGAAGCTCTTCCTAACTTTTAGGATGACATAAACACCTCTTTGTTTGGCATTTCAAATCCTTGACAGTTTGGCTTTAGGCTTTTTATACAGGATGATTGTTATTTTGCCTCATATACAGACTGTATGTAGCTGTAGGAATTTTATTGATGCTTTTCATGGACAGCATCTCTAGTTTCCATGCTTCTGCCTATAATAGGACTGTTCCCCAATTTTACTCTCTCCTCTTCTTTCTCGGCTTCAGCTCAGGTGCTACCTTCCCCAAAGTGCCTTCCAGGTTATAGTGTCCCTACCCACATCCCCTGTATATTACAGTGTGAATCCTGTATTTCAGGTTATGTTCTAAATATAGGATTTTAACTGGCTTACTTTACTATTCCCGGGTCCTGACACAGTCCTGGCACATAGAATAGGAGCTTAATAAGTACACACTGAATGAAGACCCCACCCAAGGACCACCTCTTCTACTTGCTGACTTACCAGGACATTTCCTTTCCCTCTAACCTTAAGACATATGATAGCTAGCCTTGTAGAAAAAATTCTGGTATCTACCATGGATACTTTGCCACTTTCTAGACAGTGTGGGTAGTTAGGTGGTGCAGTGGATAAAGGGGTGGACTTGGAATCAAGAGGACTCAATTATTTGATTTCAAATCCAGCCTCAGACACTTATTAGCTGTGTAATCCTGGGCAAATCACTTAATCCTGTTTATCTCAGTTTTCACATCTGTAAAATGAACTGGAGAAGGAAATAGCAAACCACTTCAGTATCTTTGCCAAGAAAACCCCAAATGGGGTCATGAACAAGACATGTGGTCTGCTCATTGTTGGGCTGAACTAAGAAAGGGTCACCTGAGGAGTAGTTTTATTTTTGAAATTTGTTTATCTTAGATAAAATTATTTGGACCATCTCTTCATTTTCCCTCTACCAACACTATCACACAAATAGTATACACCCAATGTAGAATTGCTGTTAAGAATAGCATTAAAATTATACTTGTGTATGGTTGTGTGTAGACCCAGCTTTGGACTTTGCTACCATTGTAGGAATGGATAGTAGGCAAGATTCAAATCTGCCTCTCTTCATTATTCCATAGGTTAACTTGATCCTTCTTTGCTTTTCCCCCTCACAACTCCTTGAGGGAAAGGGAAGGAGATTATTTGTAGAAGTGTTCGTTAAGTCTGGTTACTTTTTAACAATGGGAAAACTCAGGGTAGGAAAGATTAATGTCCTAGTAGGTTTTGGTTTATTTTTTCAGTTAAGAAAGTTACAAATTCCAGGGGCAGCTAGGTGGTGCAGTGGATAGAGCACTGGCTCTGGAGTCAGGAGGATCCAAGTTAAAATCCAGCCTCAGACACTTAATAATTACCTAGCTGTGTGACCTTGGGCAAGTCACTTAACCCCACTGCTTTGCCAAAAAAACCCAACCTAAAATAAAAAAAAAGAAAAGTTTCAAATACTCATGTATAGACGATGAATCTTAATCCATTTTGCTTAGCAGGAAAATTCTGCTACTCTCTTTGCCCCTTTCTGTAAAGATGAGTGTTGCTATCTTGCATGATTGGTTGTCCTTCCTTCTAGAAGGCCACCAAAATGACATCACTATGTTGGGGTCAAGGTACACTGTACTGTGTCTAACTGCGGCTCATCAGAATGGATCAGGCACCAATACTCCATATGAACGTTTAGAGTAGAGATGTCTCTAAATTTCCTCATCCCATTTCTTTTGAGCTGCTACAATTCTGCTTTGCTCATAGAGCACAGCGCCTTCTGTGATACGTTCTTGTTAGGCCGGGCATTCCTGTGCCAAGGTTTCCCATGACTCCCATACTTGCATATATACTTGGGGTAGGGGCATTTTTCTATCAATATCCTTGCAGCAGCCTCCCAGACGTTGTTCTCAGTAAAGGAACAGCTCTACTCACTGTGTTCTCCCCATGTCCCAACTGCCAGGAAGCTACAATAAAGCAGTTAATAGTAGTTTGGATATTCTGGCAGGAAGGAGAAAATATATTCTCACAAATTTTTACCAGGAAGAAATGAAATACTATCATCCATCCCCATCCTCCATCAAGGGGTTCAGTATAAGGATGTAACTTTGTTCCCTTCAGCATGATTGATTCCACTTCTCTCTCACTCGTAACAGAATCCTGTAAGAAAGTTTTCTAGTTGTAGTTTAAGTCTCTAAAAAGTTTTAAAATTCTATTCATTTTAGTGATTGCTTTGCACTCCACTAATTTAAAAAACTCATTATCTAATTTATTCTATCCTCTTTATTTCTAAACTTTTAACAGGTTCTGTGACTTCAACCTAAGAATTCTTTTTGGTCTACGCTAGATTTACAGTTTTGACAATTTTCTAGTCCTGTTTTTTTTTAAACAAAATTGACATCCACGTGATAGCCCCTGAGACTTATGCTCTTCCAACTTATCCGACCTTCATAACTTAAGTATGTTTGTAGGTCAGAAAGAGATAGTAATCACTCTAGTTGTACTATAAAATGGTACCAAATTCTGACCATTTTGAAAATCTTTGATACAAATCCTTGATACATCAAATTGGGGCATTCCTGATTTTCTCACTTATTTGAGGGGAGGGATGTCTGATCATTCCTGTTTTAGTTGAATGAAGAGCATAGTTCTCTGGCAGAGTCCTTTTCACCCCAATTTCCTATGAGTTTGTCCAAACTAATTCCTTTTTACTTCCTTAGCACCTCTGTATGGAAGTACTTACAATGATAAAGAATTATAGGCTCCCTCTTCTCATTAATATCCTCTATAAGGTCTAATTTCCTCCATAAGGTTAGCCTTTCCCAACCTCCAAAAAATCTGAGGCATGTTAAAATACCTTCAAAAACCTCTATCAAAGTTAATGTTAGAACAGGGCCTAGTTAATACAATGCATTGGCATGGATTAGTTTATCAGATCAGGATAAGTGATGGTAGTCAGGTAGGACAGACTCAGGTTTGGGGCATTATGGCAACACCAAATACTTAAATTGCAGGACTATGATGGAGGGCAGGGAGGGGACAGGCTGGTATTGGGAGAGGAAATGTATCCCCACTAACAGTCAAAACATAAAATTCGATTTCCGACTTACCTTTTGAAGTGAAACTCAGGAAAGAAAGCCTCAAGTAAAGCAGTTTAAGAAGAAACGCAATTTATATCATCTTGGATTTTTATTCCCTTTCAATAGCCTCTTGCTTCAGCACTATGAAACGTAGCACAAGTGAGCATTTATGAAAGTCTGAAAAAAGAGCAGACCGAGCAAAACCAGATTTGGTTCCCAATGGACTTTACTTCCTGAAGGGAGGAGCAAAGTCTGTCATATGATCTGAACAAAAATTTTTCCCTAACGGCCTTTTGCTTGGCTCAGATGCAACCCACCCTAGTCCCAGAGTTGCTCTGCAGTCTACAAATCCTACGAAGGCCACAATGCACCCCCTTTCATTCTTAATCACTTAAACTTCAATCATACCGATTTCTTCTCAGTGTCCCTTGATGTCCAATGATTCTGGGAGCTCTTGGATCAAGAAAGTTAGCATTTCTTAATCTTGGCTGATAGCTATGACTCGTCTCCTTTGAAATTTATAACACCCCATTAATTTTGGTGTTCAGGTTATTTCCCTGTCTTAATTTACTTCGATTATGCCCTTCTAAAGAAGCATGGAGTGATGAAGTTTAAGATGTGATCCAACTGAATTATACAGGGCCCTTTTTATTCTTTTTTCCTCTTGGCTTTCATGACACTGCTTTCCTGGAACTGACCCATTTCCACATAACCAATACAGACAACTAGTTTTATCATACCCATTGTGGCTTAAGTGCTTGTTGATTCCTACTCTCCTGAATTTAGTTCTGTGCAATTAGCATCATCAACTTCCCTACTTTAACACTTCCACGGATAGCTTTCCTCAAACCTGTCCAAAACTGAACTCATATTTGTTAACCTGCCTGCCCTATTTCTGTTGTTGGAGTACCACCACCCTCTCCGTTACACATGCTAGGTCAGAATCAGTTTTTTTTTTCTCTCCACATCCAGCTGGTTTTTGCATCGGCATCTATCTCCTCCCAATTAATCTACCACTATATGGAATAAATCAACATTTCTTATACCTGGCTTCCCACCCTTCAGTTATCTCAAAAGCCAACTTTTTCTTACCTTTCAGATGGAATGTAGATTCCATCGTAAGGTGGTCTCCACCTGCTTCAACAGCCTTCTTTGACTACTCTGCTTGATACATTGTGGTCTTGTCAAAATAATCCCAGATTTCTCCTACTCCTAGTCATCCTCTATAGAAGTTCATGCAACACATCCACACCCAAAATGCAGTTCTCCCCACCATCTTTAAAAAAGTAGTCATCTCCCCCTTTTCCTGAAGCCCTCCCTTTCCCTTATTATACTCTGATCCTCAAAGGCATCTTTTTTGGCAGCCCCAATAAAGTAATTTCAGTATCTTGTTGCATGGAAGTGACTGAATTCTGGAACACACAGTTGGCAAGAGCTAAGAAGGTACAAGATTGTGGGTCTGATGGCATTTACCAACTGGGAATCAACCTGGCTCAAGTGGACATTCATATTCAAATTGGCCACAGGATGTCAGTGTCACCACTCCTAATCTAACAAGTTCAATTGCTTCTATTAACATGTTTAAGTGATCTGAGGAACACTGCACATTTACATCTTAAACATCCCTTATAACCCTGTAGCACAGGTAATGCATTTAAGTATTTAAGATGGGGACATTTGTTCATGTTTCCTGACTTCAATTTTTTTCATGGGAAGACAACAGGAACTAGAGATAGCTCAAGAAGCTAGAATGGTGGGGTGAATACACCATGCTGACATTTACTAAGAATAAATGTGAAATCTTTCACCTAAATCAGAAATATCTAACCACCTAGGGAGAGTATGGGGAGGATAGGGCTAGAAAACAGGTGTGGCATTCCTGTCATGAGTAGTCTGAGGCTACATGAGCAATAATGTTGTCTTATACTGATTAGAATGTCCCATGAATGGGGCAGTGGTGTTTGCTTCAGGGTATCACAGTTTAGGGGAGAGACCGAAAAAAACTGAATGCTTCCAGAAGGCACACAAGATGAAGACTCAATGTTCTGATCCACATATGTTTGTAGGACTTGAAACTGACTTCATATGAGTGATATTCAAAAATCGTCTTCAGAGCACAACCTTATCACAGGTGGATTGGAAAATGAAGGGTGGCAAATTTTAGCTTGATACACGGAAGAACTTCCTTAAAAGGTTGCAAACTGGCATTCAATATTTACTGCATGGAAAATATATTAGAGAATTATTTTCTCCTACTGTCAAATTACACTTTTCCCCCCTAATACCATTGACAGTTGCTCTCAGTGTAGAGCAACAAGGATTAAATTTAAATTAACACTTGTATGAGATCAAATATTTGCTTGCCTGCTCATACATGGTATTGAAATAAGTATCATATAAACTTAGGTCATATTCCTTTCAGAAAATTAATATTTCAACAAAAATATGCTAAGTGTCCTTTGCTAGTGAAATTAAGGTTAATTAACCATCATATTCCTACCACTGACATCATTCTTCTGGAAAAGACAAGGACTTTAGGAAAATTGGGAAAAGTATGAAGTTGGGATCGCAGGCCTTTTGAAAAATAGAAAATATTGATTCTGTGCTGTATAGGCTATATGATACAAACATTTTATACAATTTAGGAAAAGCTCATTGCTTTTCTCCAGCTATATTTATTGAGCATACCCAAAGAACAATTTGAATTGACAAGTCCCTTAAAACATTATTACTCTTTCTCACTAAGTGCTTACCAAAGACAACTTTAAAAATAATAAATAGGAAAGAAGCAAGTATTACATTTAATGGCTAGCCTAAGTACTGGCACTTAAAAGTGGAGCAAGAAAAGAGAAATGAGATGAAAAGATTTGTTTGAGTTCTACAATTATTTGGGAACTAGATCTGAGAGATCAAGATGCCATTTTGTGCACTGCCACGGTGATGCCATCATGTTTCTGGATCATTATATTCCTGAAAGGCAAAGCAGAGGAAATTTAAAAATGTTTATTCAACAGGTCATCATAGGCTGGTCTCCAAATGAATGACCATATAACACTCTTATTCGCTTTATTACTGGGAAACAGAAGAACAAAGTCACAGCTAATGTGATTGGGACATCACATTTTAAAATAGTTTGGGTACATGTCAGTACTATCACGGAGAAAAATATTTTCTTTTAGGATAAAGCCTCTGTACTACTCATTTCTTAGTTCAAGGAAATATTAGGTCTATATTTATATAATGTACTAGCAAATCAGTTTTTAGTCTAATTTCTCTTAAGGTATTAACTTGATTTGCTAATGTGGGAATTGAGGCTGAGGTTGAAATAAAATTTGAGGACATAATGAATTAACAAAACTAGTACTGGGCATAGGTAAAAGCTATCCATCCATTTGCTAAAGCTGAGAATGTTAATGTCTCAAGGGATATGTGAACAGAGTTGAGGGGTTTTGTGAATTTGGATGAGAAAAAAAATTACTTTTAGTTTCACTAGCCTCTAAATTGAACCTTTCCTTCAATTATGAATGTGGGGGGGCACAATAACCATATTTTGAAAAGAGGTTCACATCTATATACTTTCTCAGTCTGCCAAAAATGTTCATAAAACACAAAAAGATAGAGCTTCTGCTTTAAAGACATGTAAATTCCCCTAAATAATATGGAAAACCTTTCCAGTCAGTCCAATGATAGTACTGAAATGTGAATGACAAATGGAGTGCTAATTTATTTGATATACAATTTCTCATCAATAAGGGAAAAGGGAGGGTCTTTAAAACTTACTGTACATACTTACCCATTGTCTGATTCCAGACAGACTACAGGAATGTCTGTTGGGTCAGAGGTTAATTTGGCTGCTTGTTGGGCTAGGACAGAGATCACCCCAGCATGTTCATCTGACAGGGTTCCACGGCCTGAAAAAAAGGCACACACACAAATGCTCCAAACTAAGCATCTATTATTTGGGATGTTAGTAATAAATAAATCATGGAGTTCCAATTCAATGAAGAATGTTTTGATTTACTGCCATCTACTCTAACTGCACAATCAAGTTAAGTAATTGTCACTTCTTAAAGAAAGGGTCACTGTAAAGCTTTGCCCTAAAATTTCATGTTTCACATCTTCAAGGGGATGAAAGTTATATTTCTAATCAATCTGGAAGTTACATCAACTGAAATAAGAAACTGATAAAACAAACTAATTTCTTTGGGGAGATTGAACTTTTTTTTTACTAAACTCAACCACATATGTTCCCTGAAGTCCTGTGTCTAAGATCATCAATAAGGCCAACTCATCTTGACAATGCAGGTGTACTCTAAGCACTTTATTTCTTGTTAGAGTAAACTGACTTTATTTCCTGAGGTGGGTTTTTATTGATGCCTATTTCAATCTTGGATAATAGGTAAGTCTCCCTAATAAGTTTACTTCAATGAAAAAAAATATTTTTTGAACTTTTAAACACAAAATAAAAGGGGACCAAAGATGATGAAATATAAGCCACAAGTCCCACCTCAAGCGCAGCTTGATTTTCCTTTAGCTGTCCTGCTTGTGTTTCCTTCTGTGCTTAAAAAAAATGCAGCAAATAGGGTATAATCTTCCTTGTCACTCCCCCTTCCATTCAGTTTAATTCACTTCATTACTAATTCCTTACACAATCTCCATCTTTTAACTCTGCCTGAGGTCTGTGCAGTTCTATCATCAGCAGTCTTAGGTTTGTCTCCCTCTAAGCACTATTGCTGCTGCCTTTAAGAGGCAGATGACCTTGCCTCCTACTTAACTGATATGCCCCAATCCCTTCCTCTTCTCCTTACTCCATATTCAAACACTCTTCCACATTTCTACCCATCATACCTATCCTCTTTTACCTCAGTCTCTGAGGACAACACAGCCCTTCCTAAAAAGGCAAGTACTTATAACCTCAATCTCATCTTCAAAGAGCATCTTAAATCATTTATTCCCTAATTCTAGGGTGGGTATTTATGTAATGGGATTATTTGGGAGATTACACAGGACAGGGAGATAACTACTCTCATCTACTGACTCACCCCCCACAAGCTTACAGTTGAACCTGTATGTCCCATCGTTTAAAAATTTATTTGCCTCTGCCCTCCCCACATTGTTGCCATACTTTTTCTGTGCCAAACTCCTTGAGAGAATTTTCTATACCCTGGGCCTCTATTTCTTTATCAGACACTCATTTCTCAACCACATATAATCAGGCCTTCTCCAAAGTTACCAAGGATCTCCCATCTGCCTAACACAGTGGCTTCTCCTCAGTCAAAATGCCCCTTGACTTCTCTGAAGCTTGACCATCCCTTATTGAAGATATTTTCCTTTGGATTCCTTGGTCTTGCTTTCTCCTGATTCAAGATGTCTCCTACCTCCTTAATGTGGCTGCACCTCCAGGGCCACTCTTGGATGTACATGTTCTCCCTGGTTTAGTCTGTTCCCATAGGTTCAATGTATTTTTACACTGATGACTTTCAAATTTGTACTTCCAGCTCTGACTTTTCCTAAACTCCATTTCTACATTGCCAATTGCTGCTGGATGATAGTTTATCACAAACTTAACCTGTTCAAAACAGAACTGTTATCTTCACCTTTAAACCTCTTCCCTTAAAATTCCTTGTGTTCTGAGGGTAGGAATATACTCTCACATCCTTAGCTTGTCCCTTTCCTTCTCCCTCACTCCTCTTCAACCACTTCCCAACTCTCATTGATTCCATTTCCTCTTCACCCGAAATGGTTATAACCTTAGTTTGGAGCTTTATCATTTCTTGCCTAAATTTCTGTGTTATAATAGTCTCCTAATCAGTCTCTTGACTCCCAGGCTCTCCATTCTCTCAGCTACCAAATTTACTTATTTATTATTTGGGTCTGACCATGACACCCCTCAAAAATCTTATGTCTGCCCACTGTCTAGAGCAGGATGTACCAATTCCTCAGCCTCCTATGATAATAACTGACAGTATTTTATAGATATCTCATTCAGGATCAAATCAGCTTTATGAGGCAAGCCTTGCAGATCTTATTACATACCCCATTTTTACAGCTGAATAATCTGAAATTCAGTGAAGTTCAGAAGCTTGCCGGTGATCATGCAATTAATGTATGGAGGTGTCTCTCCCTTAGATGATTCCTTCTTCCAGTGACTATTCACAAAAATCCTCTATGCTACATTGAAGGTCAATGTTTTCTATAGTGAAATGAGTAGCCACACAATGAAACCACAGATTTTTTTTAAGTTCAAGTAGATTAGATCCTTGTAGTTCCAGTAATGAAAATAATTTAGAAATAAGCATCCTTATAAAACGGAAGAACGCTGATCATCATGAAAAGGATACTATCAAGTCTTTTTTTGTTTGCAAAGCAAATGGGGTGAAGTGGCTTGCCCAAAGCCACACAGCTAGGTGATTATTAAGTGTCTGAGGGCGGCTTTGAACTCGGGTCCTCCTGACTCCAAGGCCGGTGCTCTATCTGCTGCGCCCCTACGTAGTCGCTTCTTAAGGAACACCCGCGGCCAGTGCGGCCTTGCCATCCCCACCTGCGGCTTGTGTCCCGAGGGCCCTTCCCCCAAGGATTACCTTCCTTTAAACTGCACCGTTTTTTGCTTTTTTAGCTGCAGCCGCGCCGCCCCCGGAAAAGGGGGTGCCACTGCCTTGGCTCCCGCCCCCCGGAGTGCGAGAGGCCGGGCCTGCCGACGGCGCTACTTACAGCCCAGGTTCAGTCCCTGCGAGTCCGTGCACAGGACGCCCACGATGGACGGGTTCTTCATCCTAAAACAGAGCGGAGGCCGCGGTCACCGGGGAGGGCTTGCCCGGCCCCCCGGGGCGGCCCGCCACAGCGCCCCGCGGCGCCGCCTCCCCTCCCTCCCGGGGCAGGCCTCCAGGGAGCCCCCCGCGGGCCCGCGCCGCTCACGTGTCCTCCAGGTGCTGCTCCAGGGCCGCCTCCATCTCGGGCCGGTCAGCGGACGGGGTGCAGGCCGCACGCCGGACGTCGCGTCACGTGACCGCCCCCCGCTGGGCTCGTAACGCGATCGCAGTCATGTGATCCGGGCAGCGCGCCGCCGCCGCAGGACGGCGAGGCGGGCGGGACACAAGTCATCAACTCGCGTTCTACGCGAAGAACCCCGCCCCTTCGCTCACCGCCCCCCGCCGGGGCAGGAGTCTGGAGCATGCGCAGACGCCGCCAAGCGGGGCCTCCAGGAGAGGGACGCCGCCTCCCAGACTCGAGAAGCCTCCGGTCCCCGGGGCCCCGCCCTTTGACCCCGGCCTGCCCTTCCCCCACCTTGGGGAGGCGGAATCCTTCCGCAGAATAAAACCTGGCCTGGAGTCGTGGGGAGGAGGATGGAAGGAGTCTGAGGGGGCGCGTTCACACCGGGCTTTGCCACCGACCAGGGGAAGTCACTTCTCGGAAAGGGCTAGAACAAAACCGGGATCTTGTGTTTAGCGGGGCTGTTTATATTCCGTATTTTTATTTAATTATATAGCATAGATACAAACATAAAACACACATACAAATATATTTAATACAGAACAGTTAAAATGTGCATCTATAGAACAAATAAAAATAAATTAAATCGTTGAGGTTTATCATTTATATTGTTTTATATATACACACACATTTTCCCCAAAATCCAGTTCATGGAACTCAGGCCCAAAACTCCTGAACGAAGCCAATTTCAACCCTCTCTGTTTACTTAACATGC
This sequence comes from Macrotis lagotis, assembly GCF_037893015.1. NCBI lineage: Eukaryota > Metazoa > Chordata > Mammalia > Peramelemorphia > Peramelidae > Macrotis > Macrotis lagotis. The sequence goes on from NC_133662.1 coordinate 213,875,934, forward strand.
CTGTCAATATCCATATTCCTGCGTGGATTTAATATACAAAAATACTTTGTAAATCTCAAAACAGCCATTTTCTTCAATAAACTCCAGTGGCTCCCTTTTAATCTACAGCATCTAACAGAAAAATCCTCTATTTGACTCAGATTTCATAACCATTCCACACCTGGACTCACCCCTAAGGGCCTCTTTGATCTAGGCCTCTTTGCTCCCACGATACTTCATCTCCAAAATGGGAGAGGCTTATGCTGTACCTCTGAGTCTCCCCTTCCTCTCATCCCTACCTCCAGGCTTCCTTCAAAAATCAGCGAATGTCCCTTAAACTTAATGCCCTTCTGAGATTACCTCCCCCAATTTTATTCATGGTTATTTGCCCCATTAGATTGGAAGCTCTTTGAGGTTCTGTCTTTTACCTCTTTTGAAGTAGTCCCTGTCACATAGTAGGTCCTTAATAAATGTAAGATTGGACAAACAAGATTGAACAATGGGGCACAAATACCTCATTGCTAAGAACTCTGCTACACTTGTGCTCTAATTTAATTGCTAATTGTACTGAGTCTTTCTTCCAGCAGCATTTATAAACATGCCCAGGTCTTCCCTATCCTTAAAAAAAAACCCCAACCAAACCTTTAATTTTTTTCCCCCCACATTAAAAACTCCTAGGGGGAAAAAAACTGTCTATCTTGGTTAGCTACATTTCCTCACTCAATTTTTAAGTAACTCGTAAACTAGCCTCAGGCCTTACCCATTAAAATGAAACTGTTTTCTCCAAAGCAATCAACTATTTTAAAATAGATTTTTACTATTTTTTTAAGTTTATATTACCTAGATCTCCTCTTGTATTCCTCCCTAGTTCTTCCCTTTAACTACCTATGAATTTGAAATAAATATATCTTAGTATTATTATGAAATAGTTTCTGTTTTGTTGACCTCCTATTGGGGGTCTCCTGAAAGGGTCTCAGGAGAAGTCCCTGGATCCCACCTTGAGAGATCCACTGAGTTAGACAGAGCAGACTTTGTAGAAGGGAAATTAATAAGCCTGGAAAAGGTGACTGGGACTAGACTGTGACAGGTTTTAAATATTTGAAATTCAAAATGGCAACAAGGCATTTCATCCTAGAAGTAAATGGGAGCCACTGAGCGGATTTCCCTTTGGCTACTCTGCAAGGATGAATTGGATGGTCATTGCAATAGTTTTAAGAGACAATGAGTATAGAGAGACTGGGACTGATTAGGAGAGATGTTGTAGGAGCTAACTTCAAAGCTGATTCAGTATGGGGGGGAGGGAGTGAGGGAAAGGGAGGAATTGCGGATGATTCTGCTGTTGGAAATTTGGATGACTTCAAGGATGGTGGTGGTTGTTGTTTGTTCATTTCAGTCATGTCTGACTTTTCATAACCCCATTTGGGGTTTTCTTGGATAAGATATTGGAGAGGTTTGCCATTTTACGGATGAGGAAACTGAGGTTGCCCAGGATGACATAGCTAGTGTCTGAGGCTGGATTTGAACTCGAGAAGATGACACTCTACACTATGGAACCACCTAACTGTCTTAAAGTTTTTATATTTCCAACATCAAACACCCACACCATGTGCGTTTAGTCTTGTCCAACACTTCAGAACTCCATGAGTATGATCATACTGTCCATAGGTTTTTCTTGACAAAATATTGGAGTTTGCTCAGGGACACACAACTTATAAGCATCTGAGACTAGATTTTGAACTCACTGTTTTAACCTAATTGTCCTTATTTCCTGTGTATAAGCATCATCTTAAATGGCCCTACTCACTCCACCATTAGACAACTTTGGAGAGGATAGTATCCGTTGAATGGTTGGGTCCGAAACAAGCTTTAGAACTCTTCTTCCCTTTACTTCCCATTACTCTTCTTCCCTTCCCCATTCCTTTGCAGGCTGGAAGGATCCTGTGCTAAATAAATATAAATACAGGGCCAAGGACAAGAGAAATTACAGAATAGTCAAGTCTTGCTTGTCCTGGTTATAAAGTTAAGAAATAGAGAAAAGAGAAGATTTCCTTTCTTTTGCTTTCCTTTTTTCTTTTTTCCCTCTTCCTTTTAAAGTTTTGTTTTGTTTATTTCTTACATTACAATAACTTTCTGATGTCTTTTCCTTGTACAAAGAAAAACTAATCTATCAGTGACTTATACCCCTATATTTTCCCCCAACTCCAATTCTTCTCCAGAATGAAGATTGGAACTTCTGGTTTGGAGCCAAGATAGCAGCATGAAGCTAAAAAGCTCCCAAAGCCTTTTCCTAGGGATAAAAATCCACTTAAAAAAATATAGAGACTCCTCTGAGCAAAAAGGAAAGTTTATTTTGACTTTTCTCTAGAAAAGGGCATACTCCGAGTCTCACAAAGGTAGTGAAGATTAAGGAACTGCCCCTAGGTGACAGTCAAGCAAGATTATATGACCTAACTTGATTTCTCTCCTCCCTAGCCCCCTCTCTTCCAACCTAATTGGTTAAGGTTCTTAGTTACAATCTTTACATGAAAAATCTACCCAGCAAGAAAGAGGAGAATAAAAGGTTTTCATAAAATATTACCTCATCATCTAGATGGTGAGGGTATCAGAAGAAAATTTCTAATGACCTTCTGTTAAATGAATTAATGTCTGAGTATGCAAGGTCTTCTTAGTTTAGCATTTATCAAACAAGAGAAGCCAGGCTATTGTTCTCACAGTCTATTATCAAATAGGTGACTAACTAAGACTGAAAGGTCTCTTATCTGGAAGTATTCCACTATTTCCCTCCCTAACAGAATCAATGCAAGTTCTTTCTAGAAATAGTTCACTGTTTCACTACCTAGCAGAATCAGGAGGGTGTCTGACTAGGAATGCAATTCTTCTAAGAATAGTCCAAGGGTAATAATCTGTCTTCGTTTTAATGATTTTTAACCCTGAGAGGACTTCACTAAGAATATTAACTCTTAAGAGGGAATTTTCCACTCGCAACCAAGATAAAAGAGAAGATTCAAAGAAGTTGTCAACTGTAGGCATTGTGGAAGATCTTCACTGAAGGTCTGTCTCTTTGGGGGAAAAGGGGAAGTGAAGCCCAGGAGGTGGGAGAACAGGGAAAGCCAGCTGGAGGCTTTTAGCCACAATACAATCCAGGTTCCAACAGCTTAATAATAACAGAAGTCCCAGCAGCTAGATAGCAAGACAGCAGGGAGGATTCCAACCCTAAACAAAGTCTGAACCCTGAAAGCACCAGGGTAAAAGGCAGGACTGGGTTGGGAACAATTCTCTGTTAAGTCAGAACCTGGACATAAAGTGTGTGTGTGTGGGGGGAGACCAAACCTCTGCAAAGGCAAGGTCTGGACTGCATAGGCAACATCCTGGCCAACAACAAACCCTGGATTGGAGCCCAGTCCCAACAAAATAAAAGCTTAGATCTATATTCCATATACCCCAGGAGCAGAACTAAAACAGCAAAAATGAAAAAAAAAAGCTAAAAGAATGCTCACCATAGAAAAAGACTTTACTGACAAAGATGACAGCAATGCCATGTCTGAAGGAAAAACCTGTGAAGCATCACTCACAGGGAAAGTATCAAATCAGTATATAAATTGGACTCAAATGCAAAGCTCATCAAAGAGCTTAAAAAAGAATTTAAAAACCAAAGAAGGGAAAAAGAAGAAAAAAGAAATGAAAGATATGCAAGAAAATTGTGAAAAGCTGACCAAAGAAAGCAACTCCATTAAAAGTAAAAATGACCAAATGGAAAAGGAAACAGAAGCTAATTGAAGAAAATAAAATCCTAAAAATTAGAATTGAACAATTAGAAACCAATGAATGTACAAGACTACAAGATTCCATCAAACAAAAAAAAGCTGAAAAAATTGAAAAAAATGTAAAGTACCTTCCAGGGAAAACAAATGAATTGGAAAATAGATCCAGCAGAGATAATCTATGAATCACTGGACTACTAGAAAGCTAGACTGACAAGAGAACCTGGAAAGCATCATGCAGGAAATTATAAGGGAACACTGCCCAAATCTACTAGAACAAGATAACAATATAACTATTAAGGAATCCACAAAACCCCTCCAGAAAGAGACCCCCAGGATAAAACTCTAAGGGGTGTAATAGCCAAATTCCAGAACCTTCAGATAAAGGAGAGAATATTGCAAACAGCAAAAAGAAAACAATTCAAATACAAAGGGAACATAATCAGACTAACACAGGACCTATCAGCCTCAACATTGAAGGATTGGAAGAACTGGAATATCATATTTCAGAGAGCTAAGGATCTGGGATTACAACCCAGAATGTTCTACCCTGCAGAATTCCACATTTACTGACAGGGAAAAAGATGGATGTTCAATGAAATAGAGGACTTCCAAGTTTTCCTGACACAAAGACCAGAACTGAACAGAGATTTCAATCACCAAATACACAACTGAAGAGTTACATAAAAAAGATAAATGAAAAAGGGACTGGAAAAAAACCCCAGAATGAAGATTGGTAATTATACTTAATTAGAACTCTTTCCTTTGTGTTGTTTTCATTTACATCTTCATTCTCTATCATTTCATACAAGTCTTATCATGTTTCTCTGAGCATATTATCAGCAATGGAATCTCTGAGTCAAAAATATGAACATTTCAGTGACTATTCTCCCAAAAGTCCAAATAGGATTCCAGAATGTTTAGACCAAGAGGCCAAGTTTACAGAACTGACAGAAAATAACCACAAATTTAGGAAACATTTCATCCAAACTCTTTTTTTACAGATGAGGAAACTGGGACCAGAGTTATTAAGTGATTTGCCAATAGACATGCAAGTTTGACATTTGAATTTACGTCCTCAGACTCCAGCCCCAGTGCTATTTTGTGCTGTTGTAGAGGTGTCATTTTTTACAAGGCCTTACCCGTTTATACCCCTGACCTTATTAAGAGACTGAGTTTTGGGGTTCCACCACTTAGAGGGTCATGAGTGTATGCCCCATTTTAGAAGCTGAGATATGCTTACAGAGAAGCGAATTAGAGTGAGGGGCATGTGATCCACTATACCACCAGAGGGCACTAAGACCATAGCCAAAACCAGTCCATCATCGCAAAAGAAGACTGCTGGCTTGAGTGAAGAACCACTACTCTTTCCCAGAATCAGAGGTTGTTTGGGCTATAAGGAATCTTTGACATCATGTTATTAGTCCAGCCATCTAATTTGCCTCAAAGGTGAAGTCACTTGCCTAAGGTCACCCACCAGAGCAGAGGGCACAACCAGAACTCTAACCATGGTTTATCTCTTTCCTCTCAATTGTGCTTTCAGGATATGCTGGGCTTGTGGTAATTCAAAAATAATTTTATGACTCTGGTCTCTGTTCTCAAGGTGCTTACGATATAGTTGGGAATACCTTTAAAAAAAGAGCAACATGGTAACTGCCAAATGAATATTGAAGCCCTCCTTCATCCCATGCCACCCTCTCAAAATTTCATACATTTTAATTAATGAACATAACAAGCATTGGTTAAAAGGAAAAAAAGTCATTTCTTCATAGCTAAGCTGTGCCAACATAATAAAAACAACAATACTACCAAAATTAATAAAATATTAAAATTTATGCCACCCTATTTAAATTACCAAGAAGCTACTCCACAGGGTTGGATAAAGTAAAACCAAAATTCATTTGGAAAAGCAAAAAATTAGAATATTAAGGGAAATTATTATATAGGGCCAAAGGGGGAATTAGTATTTCTATTACACTCAAATTACTATACTCAAATCAGTCATCAAAACCATCTGTCATTGATTAAAAAATTGAGGCAGATTAATGGAACAGAGTAGACAAGGGAGATCAGAGACAATAGAATCCAATAACCCTGTAGAAACTGATGGAAACCAGTGGGAAATATAAGCTGCCTAAGAAAAAACTCCCTATTTGATTAAAATTGCTAGGAAAACTGGAAAGCAGTCTGGCAGAAATTAGACTTAGATCAACACCTTACACCACACTCTATAATTCATTCTAAATGGAAATGACTACAACATTAAATATCATACTACTAAAAATTATAAGCAAAACAGTTCCTCTCAGAGTGATGGATAAGAGATATATTTTTAATCAAGAAGTGGAGGTGGAGCAGCTGGGTGGCACAGTGGATAGAGTACAGACTCTGGAGTGAGGAGTACCTGAGTTCCAATCCAGCCTCAGACACTTAATAATTACCTAGCTGTGTGGCCTTGGTTAAGCCATTTAACCCCATTGCCTTGCAACAAAAAGAAAACAAACCTAAAAAAAAGTGGAGGCAATTCTGAAAGACAAAATAGTTAACTGATTACTTGAAACTGAAAAATTTCTGCATAGGCAACTGTAAAGCATCTAGGATAAGGAAAGAAGTGGAATGGGGAAAAAAATCTTATCAAATTTCTCTGACAAGGGTTTGATATCCTATATATATAATCAAAGTATGTAAGAATAACAGCCATTCTCCAATAGAATAAATGGTCAAAGGATATAAATAAACAGTTCTCAAAAAAAAACTACAAAGAATTAACAGCCATATGAAAAAAAATGCTCCAAGTTAGAATAATAAAAGAAATGCAAATTCAAACATCCCTGGGGTTTAACCTTACACCCTGCAAACTGGCAAAAATGACAACAATGTTGGCGGGGTTATGAGAAGATAACCACATTGATACATATTTGGTGGAGCTGTGAAATAATACAACCATTTTTAAAAAACAATTTGGAATTGTACAAATGAAGTAACTAAAATGTCCATACCATTTGAACCTGAGACTCCATTATTGGACTTCTACCCTAAGGAAGCCATCAATTAAAAGAAAAACTCTCCATAGTCTCCAAAATATTTATAGCACCACTTTTTGTGATAGCTAAGAATAGGAAACAATGTATATGCCTGTCACCTAGGGAGTACTGAACAAAATATACATGAATGTTAATGGAATATTAATGTTCTGGAAAAAATGATGTGTGTGATATGTTAACCACTTTCTCCCTTTGGCTAAAACAAAACAACAAAGTTAGTTTTTATAAATGAAGTTTCATTCTCTCTCTCTCTAGGATCTTACCAAAATCCATGAATGGCATCCTTACAAATGCCAACATTGACCCAATATTTTGGGGAATTTTTATACAATTTAGACAAAGAACAGTAAAACTTTTAGAGGCTAACCAATCAGATTATACATTTGTTTGTCATTAATTACTTTGATGATTATCTAAACCTATTCAGAGGTCTATTCCTGTGTCAAATTGATAAGATTCAACTTTCTCCAGGATAACTGACTCTTCTTACTAAGGTGTCAACTAGAGAGTTTTCCCTATCTTTCCAGGATGACTACATTTAATATTCAACTTGAAAACCATTCTTTGAGATGCACATTTCAAAAGGTCTGCACAGACAAAACCTTTCCCTTTTGATCTATCAGAAGTACAGACCCTGCAGAGATAAACATTCTGAACCTACAATCCTCAAATAGAGCTAACAGAATTGGAACTATAGGGATCAGGAAATGTAAATAAACTATTACATTTCCCCCCCATTTTGATCAAGACAGATGTCATTTGTAGATCAATCATATAATTTTTTTTGGAAAATAATTAGTATATCATATATCAGTAGGACTTAGACTTTCTAAGAACCATGGGCAAGTAATACAAAACCCATCATAACAATACAAATAATACAAAGATTACAGAGATTCAAAAGGAAGGATCCCTTTCCTTGTACATTTATCATATAGATAAAAACACATAAGAGAAAATTTTTTAAGTCCATTTCTTCTGTATCACTTGATATAATTCTATGGCTTAAGATGTAGCTTCAGAGATTTATTCAATGCAGGTTGCTTGTAGAAATATTTTTTTCCCATTTTCTGTTGAAACTTCTTACTAGAAATTGAAATCCTATAATCCCTTAGATCTTGATGATTTACAGTTTGATCTGGTATTCACAGAAAATTCAATTACTTTCAAAGATTATAATCATTATTTTTGTTATTCTCCCATTTGGAGATTACCTTTCTACTTAATAAGTAGTTATGCTAAATAACACATTAGCCATGCTATTTCAAATTCAGAAAAATGTAGGCCACAATTACTTCAATTTCTAAAACCTGATTCTAATATTGATTGTCTAACATGATCATGACAATTTGCCATAAAAGTCAGAGACACATAAGAAAGGACAATAGTCCCTTATTTTAGATGTTGGTTCCAGGTAGATGAAGGGTAGATAAGTGTCTCAAGTCAAAATTCTCATTCTGTCACGTGAGAGACATTTTTCTGAAAATGTCACATTCATGGGAACTGAGTCAGGAAGAAGTCCAGTCTCAGATCAGCCTAAAAAACTGCTTCTTCTACTCTCTTACCCGAACAACCTTTTTCACCTGTAAATTTCAACAAAAATGATCTTGGGTTCCTTTTTTTCCTCCTCTGGCTTCTATAGACTATGGCTCACCTAGTCTTTTCCTCTGATACCTGGATATCAGACTTAAGATAGGAAGCCAATTTCAGTCCCATGACATTTTTATAGCAATTTTCTACAATCAGAGATTCATCTTTGAACTTCATAAACTAAAGGATAATGTCATATTTTGATTATAATCATATAGTGGTAACAATCACAAAATGTTAATCATGTTGCACAGGTGATTTTACAACAAAAGGTCTGAAACATATAACATGTAGAAACCAAAATTTTCTTTAAAAGCTTCCATTAATATGCTTCAATACATGCATATATAAAAGCACACATACTCTGAATTAATAATGTAACAATCAATAAATTGCAGGAAAATTGGAAAAAGAAATAAAGAAAAATGAGAAAATTTTTTTCTTTTTAAAGTGTAATAATGGCAACTGGTAAGTATATATAGTCAAGAACATTATTCATAATATGTTTGACCAACACAGAATATCCACTACCATATTTTACTAAATCTTATATCATTAACACTTCATCACTCCCCCTTAGTCAAAGGGGCACATAATACCACCTGTAGACCAAAAAAGAGAAAAAGGATGTTTTCACCTTTACATTTCCTCAGAGAATATGAGGACAAGTTCTTTTTTTTAAGAGAGATTTTATTTGAGTTTTGCAGTTTTTCCCCCCTATTCTTGCTCCCCCCCAGAAAGCAGTCTGTTAGTCTTTACATTGTTTCCATGGTATATATTAATCTAAGTTGGACATGATAAGAGAGAAATCATATCCTTAAGGAAGAAAAATAAATTATAAGAGATAGCAAAATTATATAATAAGATAACTTTTTTTTTTTTTCTAAATTGAAGGTAATAGTCTTTAGTCTTTGTTCAAACTCCACAATTCTTTCTCTGGATACAGATGGTATTTTCCATTTCAGCCCAGAATTGGAGGACAAGCTCTTTTAAACTTTCCTCATGTGACCCTGGGGTATCTATCCCTTCCATCACACACGATATGACTACAGATGTCATCACTTTATTCACCATTCACCAAAGTAGTCTCAGGAACTTAATTTCATACATGCTAATTTCAAAACATAGCAAGAACTCATCAACTTGCAAACTTCAAATGCTCTTAACAGTAACTCAACAGCTAATTGTTTCCTAAAGAGTAAACTTGAAATATATATATATATATATATGTATATATGAACATTTCTATGACAGCTATAAACAAATATCACATTATTTGTAGTAAATTAGGTTACAGATTTGAAAATTTAGTAGAATGTATACAAAATACACAAAATATTTTTTATAAAATTCTTTTTCTGAGTCTTGCAATAAAGATTCCTGATGTTAAAAGGACAATATATTAATTATGCATGTCTCTCTCATTCAATCTTTTTTTTTTTTTTAGGGTTTTTGTTTTGCAAGGCAATGGGGTTAAGTGGCTTGCCCAAGGCCACACAGCTAGGCAATTAGCAAGTGTCTGGGGCTGGATTTGAACTCAGGTACTCCTGACTCCCTGGCGGGTGATACATTGTGCCACCCAGCCGCCCCCTTCTCTCATTCAATCTTAAAACAACCACAAAAAAATTTGAAATTGGAATTTATCAAACGTAAGTTAGTATAAAAATTTATTTTTAGGTATTATAAATTAATCCCACCAATTCTTCACGGGCAATAAATCCCAATTACCACAGAACTTCTAAGTGCCATCTTCCTTGAACTCAAGGAAGGATCTGTTGGTTTAAGACATGGAGAAATAAACCTATTTAAATTACTCTTACAAACAACCTTAAGTCAAATTCCTCACAAACATTGGCTTTAATAGTGACATCACATAATTAACGCATTCATTGGTGATTAAGGTAATTAAAATTACTAAAATCAGGTGGCTAAAATTGTTATAGAAAAATTCTTGATAAAGATTTATGACTTGATGGTTCTAAAAATCCTTTTTCTTTATAATTACAAGATTTTTCTTTGTATTTAACAATCTTATGAAATTCATGAATCAAATATCAAAAACTATGGTTACAATAAGCAAAAATAATACATAAGAAATTTAGTTTTCCTTCATTCATGTTTGTTAATAGCACAATTATAAACTTCCAATTATTGAGCAATATTTCTTAATGTTAGTCATTTATAAATATAAAAATATTATGATTCAAATTATGTATTTTATAAATAAAAATAACTTGTCAAGTTCTGTAATGTATAAAATTAATAATATATAGAAAATCAGTCCATGTATGATTATCTCATTAAAAAGGTGATTATATAGCTTTAATACATTTCTTAGTTTATATAATAGTTACCTTTTCTTTCAGAACTAAATTTTGGATTAAATCAACCCAAAATCTGACTTCTAAATCCTTAAAATATCATATAAGTTCCAGATATTAATATCTGTATTAATATACAGATAATACATATGTTCCTTTATTCTATTATTAATTTTTTAAAACAAAAACTTTTCTTTCTGCAGTTTCTAACTGAGAAGATTTTCAGCTTTCATTCTTTATTCTGGAATCAACATTTATTTTATGAGAACTAATCAAACCAGCACTATTTAGAGATCAAAAGTTGTACACTGGCATCCTGTGTTGTGAAATTTTAGGGGCTCTGGCCTAGTCCTCTCAAATCCCCCAAAAGACCCAGTGGTCTCTTCTTAGATCTCCAGGCCAGAGACAATGAAAGAAGAGCTGCTGGGGGAGCAACACAGAGAGACCTTTAATCTAAATTATTATTATTGGTTTGTCTTTTTTTACATGCTAATTAAGACCAGTAAATGTAATTTGCCAAATCAGTATATAAAACCCTGCTAGTCAATCAGACCAGAAAAGAAACAATAGAAAATAATAGGAAATAAACAGAAAATAATAGAACCCTCTTCTCCCCCCAAAACAAACATGATTTTTCAGGAAAATCTGTCCCATGGCACAAAATCATGAGTTTTTGGGAAAGGAAAAAAATCTACTTTTGAAAAGGAAGAATGGAGAGGAAGATTGGTCAATTAAAATGCAGAGATACACCAGCAGACTTTGCTATTCAGAGAGACAACTGAGAGTTTCCCTCTGCCTATAATTTAGCACAAACACATATAAAAACACATAAAGAGTGAACTAGAAACCATTAACAAATATTATATTTAATGGGAATAATAAACTCAGAGCATTTCCAATAAATTCAAGGATGAAACAAAGATGCCCATTATCACCATTACTATTCAATATAGTATTAGCAATGCTAGCAGTAGCAATAAGAGAAGAAAAAGAAATTGAAGGAATCAGAATTCACAATGAGGAAGCAAAACTTTCACTCTTTGCAGATGATATGACAGTAAACCTAGAGAACCAGAGAAAATCATCTAAAAAACTTGAAACAATTAAAAAATTCAGCAAAGTAGTAGGGTATAACAAAAACCCACACAAATCATCAGCATTTCTATATATGAACAACAAAACCCAAGAACAAGAGATAGAAAGAGAAATTCCATTTAAAATAACTCTTGATAACATTAAATACTTGGGAATCTACCTCCCAAGACAAACCCATAAGTTGTATGAACACAATAATAAATCTCTCCTCACTCAAAGTCAGTTCTAACTAATTGGAAAGATGTCAAATGTTCATGGTTAGGTTGAGCTAATATAAAAATGACAATTCTACCAAATTAAATTACTTATTCAGTGCCATACCATTTAAACTGCCAAATAAATATTTGACCAAGCTAGAAAAAATAGTAACAAAATTCATCTGGAGCAACAAACAAGAATAGCAAGGGAACTGATGAAAACAAATGTAAAGAAAGGTGACTTAGCTCTACCAGATCTAAAACCATATTATAAAACAGCAGTCATCAAAACTGCCTAGTAGTGTTTAAGAAATAGAGTAATGGATCAGCAGATTAGGTTAGGTTCAAAAGAAAATTCAGAAAAGGACTTCAGCAATCTACTATTTGACAAGCCCAAAGACATCAGCCTCTGGGATAAGAACTCACTATTTGACAAAATTGTTGGGAAAACTGGAAAATAGTATGGCAAAAACTAGGCATAAATACACATCTCACACCCTATATCAAAATAAGGTCAAAATGGGTACAGTATTTAGACATAAAGAGTGATACCATAGATAAATTAATAGATCAAAAAATATTCTATCTATCTAATCTATGGAAAAAGGATAAATTTATGACCAAACAAGAATTAGTGCACATTATGAACTGCAAAATGAATGATTTTGACTATATTAAATTCAAAAGGTTTTACACTAATAAGATCAATGCTGCCAAAATTAGAAGAAAAGCAGAAAGTTGGGAAACAATCTCTACTACCAGGAGTTCTGATAAAGGTCTCATTTCTAAAATATATAGAGAATTGCATCAAATTTATAATGTCACAAATCATTCTCCAATTGACAAATGGTTAAAGGAAATGAATGGTTTTCAATAAAGAAATTAAAGCTATGTATAAGCAAATGATAAAATGCTCCAAATCACTATTGATTAGAGAAGCAAATTAAAATGACAATGAGTTATCATCTCACACCTATTAGATTAGCCCAGATGAGAAAAAGGGAAGATGATCAATGTGGGAGAGGTTGTAGGAGGACATTGATGCATTTTGAGTTGTGAATGGATCCAACATTTCTGGAGAGCAATATGAGATGATGCCCAAAGAGTAATAAAACTGTTCATACCCTTTAACCCAGCAATTCTAATTCTAGGACTATACCTGGAAGAAATTGTGGAAAATGAAAAAAGTCCTACATGTTCCAAAATATTCATAGCAGCTCTCTTTGTAGTGGCAAAGAATTGGAAATTGAGGGGATGCCCATCAATTGGGGAATGGCTAAGTGAGTTTTGGCACATGAATACTATGGAATATTATTGTTCTATAAGAAGCAATAAATTATTGGACTCTAGAGAAACATGGAATGACTTATGAGATCTGATGCTGAGTGAAGGGAGTAAAGCCAAGAGAACAATTTACACATCAACATTATGAGATGAACAACTTTGATGGAAGCAACCCCTCTCAGCAGTCCAGAGAGCTAGGACAACTGTATTTGACAGATTATGGACTATATTAACCCCAACCAGAAGAAGAAAAATAAAACAAAACAAAACACACAGAAAAAAACACCTCTACTGAATCTGATGAACACTTCATAAAAATTATCTCTTATGTATCTTTCCCTAAATCCTAATTCCTCATGCCAAATATTACTAATTTGTAAATATGATTAATAAAATATGTAGTAAAATGCTAACTTGACTGTTCCCAACTGAGGGGAGGGGGGTGGGAAGAGAGGGTGGAGGGAAACTTTGGAACTTGGAAACACATGTACAAATGGATGAAAATAAATAAAAAAAGACTAATGGAAAACAAAACCAAAAAACCCAGCGAACTAGAGAGCCCCCCCCCAAACTCCAGGGAAAACCCCACCTTGCTCTCACACTAGAGGGTCCCCTAAACACTACACAAAGACATGGGGGTGCCAGGCAACTCCTTTATGCTTATCTAAGAATAAATCTTCAGCACCCTTCCCAGCGAACAAAACAAACACCACTATAAGTGACAAATCTCCAACAAAATAGAGTTAAAAATCCAGAGAATATTCTACTTCCAAACAAATGAGTTGAGCCTCATTACATTCCAAAGCATACATTTTTTTTTAAATAAGCCTATTCACGCAGATTGCTCACCTTCCCAATTGAAAGCAAAAATGTATTTGCTGCTGGAAGAAACAGGTATGGATAGATAGCCATTGCATAGGTCAGCCACAGTGAATACTGCAACAGAGGAAGGATTGAACATCACAGGAGACGGAGACAGGACAGTAACTGAAAGTGGTTCTGTCTAAGAGGAGCAAAAAAGGGGGTTTTAAAAACTTGGAAGGACTTCTTAATTTATGTTTTTGGTTTTTTTTTTTTTTTTACTATTTTTCTAAATCTCTGAGAAGGATCCTACTCTGTGTTTTCTGATGTCCAGGCTTTTTGCAATTATGACAACCCTGGCTGCCTTATTCTCAGACTACCTCCTAGGGACTGTCAATTGCTTGGGGTGCAAAGTCAGAATCTTATTTCTCTTTGCCTTTAATTTTCTCTTTTCTTGGAGATCTTTTTTTTTTTACTCTATTAAATTTGACTCAATTTCTGAGCCAATTCGACAATGTATTGAGGGTGTTTATCCTGCCAGCTCCACTCACTTGTCTTAATATTCCTGGACAGGTTAGGCTGCAGATTGTTACTAAATGAGAGAAACTGAGTCTGCCCTCTTTCCTTATCATGCTTCATTACTGAATTTGCATCAAAGGCTTCTGCTAATCTATCAAAATATTGGAACACTGTTTCATCTTCCTTCTGAACAATAGTTTTAATTTTTGCAAGTTTTACATCTCCAGCCTGTGCTCCATCTGCAGGTTGAACAGCCTGGGACATGGTGTATTTATTACCTTTGAAAGGATGGGCCCTCACTAATTCAGGCTTCAGACTTTTATCTGGAGCTGGGGATCAGGTGAATAGGATAGGAGGGTAAGGAGAGTGAACAGCCAAGGGAGAGGGAGGAGGCAGGTAATCAGGAGGGGGCCAAGAGAATGAGTTAGGAACAATGTTCATGGTCTGCTCTCCTGGCTCAGTAAGAGGCAGAGACCTCATCTGGAGGAGAGTCAGGGACCTTTTCAAGAGGCTTTGTACCTCTTCTGGCTGATCTGAAGAAATTTTCCTTCTATTCCTAAACGAGGCCTTCTCAGATTTTCTTTCTCTTTCTAACATTTCTCCATACCAAGTATAGAAGCATCACCATTCTTTTTAGAGGTTCTTCTAGTTTTTAATTTTGTCTTAAGATAATTAATTTTAGGGGTGGCTAGGTGGCGCAATGGATAGAGCACCAGTCCTGGAGTCAGGAGTACCTGAGTTCAAATCCGATCTCAGACCCTTAATAATGACCTAGCTGTGTGGCTTTGGGAAAGCCACTTAACCCCATTGCCTTGCAAAAAAAAAAAAAAAACCTTAAAAAAAAAGATAATTAATTTTAGTCCTGTCAAATGAACCCCACCTAGGCCAGCTAAGCTGGGGATTATCACTAGTTAATTTTGCCACTTTTGGCAAAATATGTGATCACTGGAATTGTTATTTTTGTTCATATAAAAAGCAGGAGTTCTCTCTACTGGATCTCTGATCTTAGATTCAGTTTGTCCTATATTTTCAACAGTCAGCTAGCAATAACAATACACAAAAACCACACACCAAAAGACGCTAAACAAATAACATACAACACACTAGACACAAGATGCCAGACAAATATTCCTTTATGTTTTTATCAAACCAAAAATGCCAAAGATCTAACCACTAGGCTGTCTTACCAACCAAGATACCTCCCTTAGAGTCTAGGAATAAACCATGACACCCACACTGGCTGCAGAAAAAAAAACACAATTAGGTAAAAATATCACCAAAATGAAAAATTGCCCACAAAAACCCTCAGTGACAATCCCAGAGAACTTCACAACTAGGGCAAATTGAGTTTAAAAAATAATACTCTCACCTGTAGATAAGTCACTAGTTCCAGGTTTAAATGTGTCCTGGTTTTGTTTTGTTTTTTCACTTAGGGATCTCTTTGATGAGTTGTCCAGAGGAAAAGTTTATCCTTTTTCAAATTCAAGCCTAGAATGTCACATGCACCATTAACTGTTAACCATTTTCTCCCTTTGGCTAAAACAAAACAACAAAGTTAGTTTTTATAAATGAAGTTTCATTCTCTCTAGGATCTTACCAAAACCCATGGGTGGATGGAATCCTTACAAATGCCAACATTGATCCAACATTTTGGGGAATTTTTATACAATTTAGACAAAGAGCAGTAAAACTTTTGGTGGCTAACCAATCAGGTTATACATTCGTTTGTCTTTAATTACTTTGATGATTATCTAAACACATTCAGAGGTCTATTCTTGTGTCAAATTGATAAGATTCAACTTTCTCCAGGATAACTGACTCTTCTTAACAAGGTGTCAGCTAGATTTCCTGTCTTCCCAGGCTGACTCTCCATCTAATACTCAACTTGAAAGCCATTCTTTAAGATACACATTTCAAAAGGTCTGCACAAGACAAAACCTTTCCCTTTTGATCTATCAGAAGTACAGACCCTGCAGAGATAAACATTCTGAACCTACAATCCTCAAATAGAACTAACAGAATTGGAACTATAGAGATCGGGAAATGTAAATAAACTATTACAGATGTCTATGGAAAGATCTATGTGAACTGATGCAAAGTAAAGTAAACAGAGTTAAGAAAACAACATGTGTAATAACTACTACAGCAATGCAAATGCAAATGAAAATAATACCACAAAAAAATCAAAAGTAAATGTGATAAAATTATGAAGATCAAGTGGGAATCAAATGAAGAGATGTGAGAAGATACCTCTAGCTTACCCCTTTGTGGAGGTGGTGGAATTAGAAGTGTTACTCATTGTACATGTTTTTGAACTTTTTTCACTATATGTTGACTTTTTTCTCACTATGTGTTGACTTTTTCTCCTGTAAAAAATAAAAATATTTGTCCTATGAGATGGCTCTTGGGGAAGGGAACAGAAAGAGGGATCATAGGATATTAAAAAGACATAAGAAACAGAAAAATAATATTTTTTAAAATCACAGTTCATGAGCCCCCATCTTTCTGTATCAGTCCAAACCAGAGAATACATTCATTCGAAGCATATATATATATATATATATATATATATATATATATATACATACATATATATATATATGAAATTAAACGGACTAGCAAGATAAATAAGAAGGAAAATATCCTCCCCTAATACATATAGGAACAGATTCTCCCTCAGAGTCCCAGTGGGGAGAGTAACATCCATGAGAAAGATAACGTAAATAGTATGGCCAGTTCATGCTCCTAGGACATAGCCAGTTGAAAAATCTGTCTTGGATGCTGCTACATACTATTTCCCTCCAGGCTGTCTTGGACTGTATACTGCTGAAATCAACTAAACTGTGATCTATTAGTTCTCTGTAAGCTGTTACTGTTTTTCTGTGATTATTGTTTTTTTGTTTTGTTTTTGTCTCTCCAGACTGGTCTCTGTTTTGGAAATCAGATTTCAGAAGGTTAAGAAGAGAGTCAGAGGAGAAGTGGGATTTTCCCAAGGAGTGGTGGAGAAAAAAACAAAGAGAAAGAGAAGAAAGAATGGGAAGAGAGCTGACTAAAATGGTGAGTTATGTTGTGGGATGAAGAAGGCAGAGACATAGAGAAATCTCAGGGAAGAGTGGAAGAAGAATGAAAATTGGAATATTGCTGAAAGTGGTGAAGATAGAAACCCTGAGATATCACTAGAGAGGTTATGGGGAGAGTGGTAGAGAAGCAGGGTGAAGGAGACATGGGACTACTGCTAAAAAGGTTGCTTTAGTAGAGGATCTATGAGTCAATGAGATTCTGAGTTGGGTTATTTTTTATGCTGCTCCTAATCTTTAAGGTTGTCAACACTCATTATATTTGTGGACCTGAGGGCAAAGCCTCGGGCATTCGAGTTATGGCTCTGGTCGTAAATGACCACTCAGACATCTCTTAAAGGGCACCAGTGACATCCTGCTTGATAAATCTAATGGCCTTTCATCATTAATCGTCATTCTCCTTGGCCACTTGACCCTGTGGTCATTCCTCCTCCTTCTAAATGCTTCCTTCTCCCTTGCTCTTTGCATTTCTATACTAGGGGGTTCTCTGATTACTCCTGTCTCCTTTGTTGATTTTTCTTCCACAAATAGTTAACAGATGCCTATAACATGCAGTTATAGTATAAGAGAAGCTAAGAATACAAAGATGAAAAATGGCCCCCCCTCAATGACATTACAATCTTTCTTCCTTAATTAGGGCACTCCCCTCCAAGTTCTGTCTTTAGTCTTTTATAATTCTTTCTCTGTTCTTCTCTAATTATTAACCCATCCACTCCCATGCCTTCAAATAACACTTCTGTTGAAAATATTTAGCTCTGCTGCTCCAATCACACATCACAGCTTCATAGAATTTTAGCTTTGGGAGGGACTTCATTGGCCATCTAGTCTACCCCAAATCTATTAAGCAATCACCACTACCACAAACACTGAGAGTTTTCATTGACTGTCTACCATGTCTGGAACACTAGTCCCTTCATCTTTGCTTCTTAGCTCTTTGTCTTCTTTGAAATCTAAGATAACCCCCCCCACCTTCCACAAGAAAAACCTTTCCCAGTTGTCCTTCATTTTAGTGCCTTCTGAGACCACTTCTAATTTATCTATTTCCTTTTCTTTTTTCTTTTTTTTTTTTTAAATTTATCTATTTCCATACTATGTTTGTACAATTGCTCTTTGTGCGCTATTTTCCCAGAACTTCTCCAGAACAGGGAATGTCTTTCTTTCCTGTTTCATTCTTTCCTTTTCTCTCTCTCTCCCTCCCTCCCTCCCTCCCTCCCTCCCTCCCTTCCTTCCTTCCTTCCTTCCTTCCTTCCTTCCTTCCTTCCTTCCTTCCTTCCTTCCTTCCTTCCTTCCTTCCTTCCTCCTTTCCTTTCTCCCTTCCTTCCTTCTCTCTTTCTCTCTCTCCCACTTTTGGATGGCTTTAGTTGTTAGGAAGGACTTCCCCTTCTTAGACATGACTTTTTTGCAACTTTCACCCCTTGCTTCTTGTCTTATCTCTGGGATCTGGTGGGATAAGTATGATCTAACATATGATAGTCCTTTTAATAGTTGAAAACAGATGATATATTCTTCAAGTATTTCCTTCTCCAGGCTAAACTTTGTCATTTCTTTCAAGTGATCTTCCTATGATGTGGACTCATGCCATTCGTCATTTCGCTTGCCATTCTCTCCCACTTGTGTCCTCTGCAGTGGTCAGAACTGAACACAGTATTCTGTAATTATCTAAGCAGTAAGGAAGTCAGGGGGTTACTCCTGGAAGGCATGCCTCCTTTAAAGTTGCCTAAGAATCAGATGAGTTTTTGTATTCTGACTCGTACTGAGCCTGTGGTCTACCCAGATGATTTTCAGACAAATCGCTGTCTAACTATTTCTCCTTTGAATCACATTTGTAGGATAATATTTTTAAAACAGTAAGACTCACAGGAGTTAGGTGGTACAATAAATACAGCACTAGGACTGGATTTGGGCCTCAGATCTTTACTAGCTGTGTGACCCTGGACAAATCACCTAAACTTGTTTGCTTCAGTTTCCTCATATGTAAAATGAGCTAGAGAAGGAAATGCCACAGTAGTCCAGTATCTTTGCCAAAAACCCCCGATTGGGGTCTCAGAGCTGGACATGATTGAGCTACAATAACATCCATCAAACTTTATATTTATCCATATTAGACACAACCCAATTCTCTAGTTCATCAAGATCTTGCATCCAATTTCTTTCATGCAATGTGTTAGCTATCCTTCCTGTTTTTGTGTAAAATGTGAATTTCGTAGGCATGTCGTTGATGCTTTCATCTAAGGTTCTGAGGAAAAATGGTAATTGTCACAGTACCAAATAGAGATCCTTGAGGTAATCAATCTATTGGAAGTCACCTTCCATGTAACATTAACCATTAGGCTGTCCTTTGAATTTGACCATTTATCTAGTCTTGAATCCATCTATATTGTCTAACTCCCTTCTCTCCATTTACTTTTACAAGATTTTGCTAAAATAATAAAAACTGAGTCTTTACCTATCATGTAGAGTTTTACAAATCAGCATTTATTAATCTCTTTCTTGTAGGAATACATTTTTTTTAAAAAAGGTAGTTATAAAGCAAAAAAGGATGAAATAATTTCAGGTCATGATGCTTACTTTTTAAAAATAATTTTTGGGGTTCTTTTTACATTACCAGGATTTTTGCCAGAATCCCTTCTTCTCCTTCCTCCCAGAAAGCCATCCAATAATAAATAATATTTTCCAAATATTTTTTATTATTCATTTTTAGCTTTTTTCTTTTTAAACTTAGAGGTTCAAATTCTCTCCCTCCTTTTCTCTTCTTTTTGAGGTCAAAATATCATTTACATATATTGAACCAAATTTTTTTAAAAAGCAAGAAAGTGATATTTCAATTTGCATTCAGTTAATCAATTCTCTCTTTGGAGGTAGCTAGCATTTTTTCTATCATGAATCCTTTGAAATTGTCTTAGATCATTGCTCCACACTTCATTTTGCCTTAGTTCAATATAGGTCTTCCCGTGTTTCTTCCTTTTCCCCATCATTTTTTATAGCATAGTAGTATTCCAACACAATTATATGTCATAATTTGTTCAATCTTTTCCCAGCTGATGAGCAGCTCCTCCATTTTCAGTTCTTTGTCATTACAAAAAGAGTTGGCATAAATCTTTTTGTACAAAGAAATTCTTCTCTTTTTTTTCTTTAATCTCTTTGTAAGTATAACCCTTGCAGTATATTTCTGGGTCAAAGTGTACACAATGACTGGACTAGTTCATAACTCCACCAATAGTTTCTTTAATGTAATGATTTTCCCTCAACTCTTCTAATATTTGTCATTTCTGATGGGTGTAAGGTGGTATTTCAGTTATTTTAATTCACATTTCTCTAATCAATGATGACTCAGAGCATTTTTCCATATAACTATAGATAGCTTTGATTTCTTCTGAAAACTCCCTGTTCATATCCTTTGACTATCAATTAGGGTATGGCTCTTATTTCTATGAATTTGACTCAGTTTCTTATAAATTTGAGAAATGCAGCCTTTTATTCAGAGAAAATTGCTGTAAAAAATTTTATTACTTCATTATCTATGATATTTTTTTAGGGAAATGTATTCTCCCTGATTATCTCTTTTAATTGGGTCTATTTTTGCTTTTGTTCTGAGATCATGATTACTAACCACTGCTTTTTTTTTTTTTTTACTTCAGATGAAGCATGAAAAGATTCTGTTCCATCCCTTCATTTTTAATTGCGTGTCTTTCTGTTTCATGTGTGTCTCATAAACAAAATAGTTAGATTCTGATTTCTAATCTATTCTGCTATCTGCTTTTGTTTTATGGATGAGCTCATCCTATTCCCAGTTATGATTACTGTGTATTTCCCCCCATCCGATTTCCTTATGGTTATCCTTCAATCTCTTTTTATTCTGTCCTTTCTTTTATCCAGTCCCCGACTCCATATCTTATTCCCTTCCACTCCCATTTCCTTATTGAGTTAATAGATTTCTATAACCAGCTGAGTGTGTGTGTGTGTGTGTGTGTGTGTGTGTAGTCTTATATTATCTCTCTTCAATCTATTTTCCAGATCACTTGTTTTTCTGATGAAATGTTTCACATATTCTATTTTTTCATTGTTTTGACTTTGTTTTATAGTTTCTTAATGCTAATGGAATCATTAACTTTCCTTGTCTAATTCTACTTTTTAAGGAATTTCTTTCTTCCATGTGCTTTTTTAACCTATTTTTTCATTCAGCCAATTCTACTTTTTTAAAGGAGTTCTTCAGTGAATTTCTAGCCTCCTTGGGGTGTAAACCTATTCAAAGTATATGGGCATTTTGATTGTTTTATTTGCATAATTTTAAATTGCTTCCTAAAATTGTCATACCTGAGAAACAGCTCCTCAATAATGCAAATAAGCTTATATTCTAAGAGCCTTACATACACTATTTCATTTGATTCTCACAGCCCCTCTATGATGTAAAATCTGTTATTAACCACCATTTTACAACTGAGGAAAATGAGGTTCAGAGTAATTTAATTGTCTGTCCAGGATCACAGCTAGTAAGTATCTGAGGCAGATTAATTCAAACCTTGAGTTCAAGTCCAAGGACTATGACACCTAGCAGTTTAAATCCAGTAAACTTCATCTATGGCATTTCCATGGTCTACCTGTTAGTAACTATAAAAAAATAAAAGGAAATAAGATTAGTCTCACATGACTTTTTTCTGTTGGATATCTCTGTTTAGGTATTTCCATAGAACCTTAAATTCAATGACCAAACTAAACTTATCTTCTTTCCTCCCAAACTGATTAATCCTTATAATTTCCCAATGTCTAGTAAGTGATCCACCATATGCTTAGTTACCTGGCATGAATCCTTTGGAGTTATCCAAGCATGATCAGAGGAGGGTGAGCAGGATGGTGAAATGAACTCTACCTATGAGGGATTTGGATTGGCTAAAGGAACAATCAGAACTGCTTAAAAATGATAGCATGCACTCCCACATCATTTGAAATTTTTAAGTTGAATTACCCCTTTCTTGGGGTACTGAGAGTGAGGATGGAAAATTGCTATTTAGATATAGATCTCTTGGTTCCTTTCCATTGTAATATTTGATTTGACCCCATCCCACAGCCCCAAGTCCTTCATGATTTGTTCCTTTCCTATCTTTTGTGTAGACTTTACTTCCCCCAATGTATACTAAGATCCAGTATCTCTGGTCTTGCTGTAATGGACACATGAAACTCTTCTCCCAATTCCTGTTATTTACCTAAATGTAGAATTTTCTTTCTTCTTCTCTTACCTCAAATCCCAGCTCCAATCACACTTTCTACAAGAGACTTTTCCCAAGGCTAATGATTACCCTCAATTTATCCCATTTGTACATAATTGTTTGCTTTTTCTGCCCAATCCTTAGCACAGTGACTTACTTAATGAATGCTTGTTGATTGACTGATTTTCATGTCTAATCATTAATCACATCTTATCTATTCTAGATTTTGGAGGGAGGGGGTTAGAGAATTAAATATTGTAAGCTTATATTATTTAAAACTAGTAGAAAATTTAGAGGCCACCTATTTCAACTTCCTCTGTTTACAGAAGAGGAAGCCTAAAAGGGCACACCTTGCATGTAGTTTACATATTCCTATATATGCATATTTTATATGTCTAATAAAACAGTAAGTCTTTGAGAGCAGGACTGTTTCATTTTTATCTATTGCCTGCCAGTTGCTTAATAATGGCTTGTGTTTGATTGTTATGTTCTACCACCATCCAGAAGGGAGTCTTGCTCCCTCTTCATACATACTGCCCTGAAGTTTCTTGAATTACTTGGTATTATATTGATTTATATCGATGCCATATTTCTCTACTTGCTGAACCATAAATTCATTGAGGACATGACAGAGACCAAAATTTATTTATCTTGACCTCATCTCTTGGGATTTGTGTCTTGGACATAGTAGGTGTTCAATATATTTTTGTTAAAGTGAATTGAATGAATAAACCCCAGGTACCTTTCAACCCTATCAGTTTATACACTTTAGACTTTTCCTTCAACTGACATTAATAAATGGCAAAAGGACTTTGCCTACTGAAACCAAACACTCCAAGCAGAGTCTGCCACTTATATGGCGAATTCAGGAATCTAAGATTGCTTCTGTAGCTTCTGTAGGGATCAGTACTGAAAGTTAGAGAACAGACGCAGCCTATATACTTCAGATGATTCAGTGCCAGCCATGAACTGGCAACCAGAAACCTATTTCCCCTCTGGTTTACTTATTTTCCTACTCAGGAGAAATGAGATATTTTCCAGTCAAGTTCAGCATGTAAGCCTTCATCAGTTGTTCAGTTAATGTGGCAGTGATAAATCAGAATAAAGCCCTTATGAATAAAAAAAAGCTCAATTCCAGCATAAAAAAAAATCATTGACCAGAGGAAAGAAAATTGAGAGAAGTTGATAAAATACACTGTCCTTAATTAGAGTGTCTGCATCACCTATCAAACCATTCATAATGCCCAGATTTATTGGCTCTGGGAAGATGTAAATGAAATAAGCTATAAAATGAATGGAAACTTCATTACCTGTATTAAAATTTATCTGGGATATGGGCCCGGGCAATGATGCTTTCAGTCAATTACAGAATTTCAGCAACTTGGAAGCCTTCATACCCTTCTCTGGAGTGTGTGTGTGTGTGTGTGTGTGTGTGTGTGTGTGTGTGTGTGTGTGTGATATGCTTTTGGGTTACAATTCTTTCTCTTCCTCTAAATCTTCAATTGTATCGAGGAATTTTAATTCTCTTTTTTTGAAAGCAATGTTCTAATGTTAAAAGTTCATTCCAGTATTCTAGAAATATTTTCTGAAATATTTGCATCTCTATGCTACAGTTTCTCCATTGGTGAAATTGGAGCAACATTATTTGTTCTTACTTTACGAGAAGGAGGACATTGAAACAAGGAAAATATGAAAGCCCACAGTTTTACAGTACTGTAATGTTTACATAGTTTTATATGCTTTTGAAGAAATTAGCAAAATCAAGGGGTGGCTAGGTGGCGCAGTGGATAAAGCACCGGCCCTGGAGTCAGGAGAATCTGGGTTCAAATCCGGTCTCAGACACTTAATAATTACCTGGCTGTGTGGCCTTGGGCAGGCCACTTAACCCCATTTGCCTTGCAAAGACCTAAAAAAAAATTAGCAAAATCAATAAAATTTTAACTAATGCATTTTTTTTTTGTTTTTTAGGTTTTTGCAAGGCAAATGGAGTTAAGTGGCTTGCCCAAGGCCACACAGGCAGGTAATTATTGTCTGAGACCGAATTTGAACCCAGATTCTCCTGACTCCAGGGCCGGTGCTTTATCCACTGCGCCACCTAGCCACCCCTAACTAATGTATTTTAAAAGAAAAAGGAAGAAAATCAGACTAGTCAAAAAAAAATTGAACAAAGTGAAATAAGCAAAGAAATGAAAAAAAATTGCCACAAATATGGTTATGGTCAGAAAATCTAACATTAAAAAAATGGAAGATTATCTACAGAAATATAAAATGCCTAAATTAAGAAAACACCAAAAAGATTAATTCAGTTTTAGACAAAGTTAATTGATCTGATCATAAAGGTTCTAGCCAAGAAGGAAAAATAAACAAACAAACCCAGGTCTAAATGGATTTACAAGAAATTCCTATCATATTAAAAGCATAATTAATAGTACCACATAAATTATCAAAAATTAAAAGAGAAAACATGTTATCAAATAAGTTTTTATGTGGTTACTTATTTATAAGTCTAATGTCTATGCCAGGGAAGGATAAAGCAAAAAAAAATACATAAAATTCTAGCAAATAATGTAAATAAAAAAATCACACATTATTGCAATCAGGTTGGATTTATATCAAGTATGGAAGGATAGTTTAGCATTTAAAAAATGATTAATAGAATTTTTAAAAATAAAAGCAGACATTCCCCAATTGGTAAATGGTCAAAGGATATGCAAAGGCTATATACAGATGAAGAAATAAAAGTGATCCATAGGTCATATGAAAAATTGCTCTAAATCACTAATTATTAGAGAAATGCAAATAAAAATATCTCTGAGAGTATTTCCTGAGTATTATATGTTCTTACCTCACACCTCTCAAACTGGCCAATATGACCAGAAAGGACAATGATCAATGTTGAAAGGGATGTGGGAAATCTGGGACACTAATACACTGTTGGTGGAGCTGTGAACTTATTCAAACTTCCTGAGAGCAATTTGGAATTATGCCCTAAAGACAACAAAAATGTGCATAACCTTTGATCCAGCAACACCACTACTGGATCTATAACCTGAAAAGATTATGAAAAAAGGGTAAAAACATCACCTGTACAAAAATGTTCATAGCAGCTCTGTTTGTGGTAACAAAGAAATGGCAACTGAGTGAATGTCCATCAATTGAGGAATGGCTTAACAAATTGTGGTTTGTGTGTGTGTGTGTGTGTGTGTGTGTGTGTGTGTGTGTGTGATAGAACACTTTTGTTCTATTAGAAACCAGGAGGGATGGTAATTCAGGGAAGCCTGGAAGGATTTGCATGCACTGATGCTGAGTGACATGAGCAGAACCAGAAGAACACTGTACACCCTAACAGCAACATGGGAGAGATGATCAACATTAATGGACTTGCTCATACCAATAGGACAACAATCAGGCACAATTTTGGGATATCTGCAATGGAGAATGCCATCTGTGTATCCTGAGGAAGAGCTATGGAGTTTGAACAAAGATCAAATACTTTCTATGTTCCTTTAATTTAAAAAAATGTCTTATTATGTAATTTTGCTATATCTCATACTATATATTTCTTCCTTAAGGAAATTATTTCTTTCTCATAATATTCAACTTAGATCAGTGCATACTATGGGAATGATGTAAAGACTAACAAACTGTCTTCTGTGGGGGGTAGAGGGAGGGAAGCAAGATTGGGGGAAAATTGTAAAACTCAAAATAAATAAAACCTTTCTAAAATAAAAAAAACAATTAGTAATTTAGGAATTCATATTAAATAGTTTTATTTAAAAAATAAAATTAGGGGCGGCTAGGTAGCTCAGTGAATAGAGCACTGGTCTTGGAGTCAGGAGTACCTGTGTTCAAATCCCACTTCAGACACTTAATAATTACCTAGCCGTGTGGCCTTAGGCAAGCCACTTAACCCCATTGCCTTGAAAAAAAAAATCTAAAAAATAAAATTAAAAACATAACATTACATGATCATGTCTATAGATATGACAAGATCTTTGACAAAATATAGTATTAATTTATTAATTTAAAAAACCATTACAAACCATAGGCAGTGAAGGTTTTTAAAATAATAAAATGTATATATCTAAAACCCTAAGCTAGAATTATATGCAATAGGGAACACTAAAACCTTCCCCTATGAATCCAAGAATAACTCAAAGATGCCCTTTTTTCTCACTGTTAGTTGACATAATTCTAGAAATGCTGGTAATATTGAGAATACAAGAAACAGAAATTAAAGGCATAAAAACATTGGAAAAGAGGAGACAAAATGTTCCCTTTTTCTGATAATATGATGGTTTGTATAGATGGTAGTTAATCAAATTGATAAATAAACTCAAAAAACCCAAAGGCTTCAGAAAAGTAGCAGGAAACAAAATAAACTCACAAAATCACAGTATTTCTACATAACAGAAATAATCTACGAGAAAATATTAGAAAGGAAGTCCAATTCATAGTAATTACAAAATGAACAAAATGTCTGAGAAACAGATTATGACAGCTCATTTAGGTCCATGTAAATAATTACAAAATAATCTTTAAATAAAAAGTCGTAAAATAAACAAGAATCTTGCTCAAGGTGGAACTATACCAATATAATAAAAATAATGATACCATTTAAATTAATTTCCTAATTTAGTGCTACACCAATCAAACTACCAAGGGTGTACTTTTATAAAATTAGTCAAAATAATAACAAAAAGCATTTAGAGGAATAAAAGATCTCAGAAATTATGGAAAGAAATAGAAATGAAAGGAGAAAAATATCATTTCCTAACTCCAAATTAAAACTACAAATCAATATTCACAAAACTATTTGGAGCAGGTTAAAATATAGAAAAAATAGATTAATGGAACAAACTAATTAAGAAATAATAAAAAAACTGACCTCGATAATGTAGTGTTTGATTAAATTTTTAGAACATATAATACTCAGGAAAGAACTCCCCATTTGACAAGAACTAATGGGAAAACTCGGATGTAATTTGGAGGAAATTAAGTTTAAATCAACATCTTATATATCATATACTATGATTAGCTCAAAATGGATATGTAGCTTAAATATTAAAAGCCACACTATAAAACAGAAAAGCAGAAGAGTACCACTCTATATAAATAGATTACATCTTTGAACAGGAAAAGTCTTAACTAAAAAAGAGATAGAAGGTATAATGTGAGTGGGATAATTCTTAATCAAAAAAAAGAGAGATGAATATAAAAAGATAATTTTGATTACATTACGTTGAAAAGCATTTGCAGGAACAATTAAAACAGATGTTTGTAATAAATATTCCTGGTAAAGGTTTGATAAGTAAAAAATGTAGGAAGCTAAAACAAATATATGACTAAGAGCCATTCTCCAATGGATAAGTGGTGAAAGGATCTGAGCAAACAATTCTTTTTTTTGTCTTAATAATCTTCCTCTTTTCCCCTCCCTAAGACAGCAAGCAATATGATATAGATTATACATTAACAATCATATTAAACATATCTCTGCAATAGAGATGTTGTGAAAGAAGAATCAGAACAAAAGGGAAAAAACACAAAAGAAAAAAACCAAAAATTTATTTTTAAGAAGTGAAAATAGTATGTTTCAGTCTACATTCAGATTCTCTTTGAATTCTCTTTGAATGGGGATAGCATTTTCCATCACAAGTCTTTTAGAATTGTCTTTGATCACCATTCTGCTGAGAAGAGCCTAATGTATCATAGTTCATCATCACACAGCGTTACTGTTACTGTGTACAATGTTCTGGTTCTGTTCACTTCACTCAACATCAGTTCATGTAAGTTAGGGACAGGGAAGGTCTGACCTGGAAGGCCTTATGAGGCTGTGAAGTCATTTGGTTTGGCATTGCCATGGCAACTGTAAGTGGGACTGGAAATTCAATAAATCTCAAAGTTTTTTAGGAATGAATTAATTAAATGCTTGACCAATAACAGGCTAATTTTTAAGTTGATAATTTTGTATGACTTGCTAATGATATTATAAATATCCAAATGACCCTTGGTAGAAAGAAAGGTTCCCCATTTCAGATATGTTTTGGCAGTTTTTTACTGAAATTCTTCTGAATTTGTAACAGTCCTCCTGTGAAATCCTGAAATTGCTACAGAATAATAATATTCTATTGCATTCATATACTACAACTTGAACAAATAATTTTTGAAAGAATTACAAATTAGTAATCATCATATGAGAAAATGTTCGAAATCCTTAATAGTAATACAAGTGCAACCTGAGATGAGGGGAACTAGGAGCACCATTCAGGTTCCCTCACTTCTTAACTTTCTATCAGAATAGCCATGGTCAGAACTCTTAGTGGACACTGTCTTCAAATCTAAAGGGTTTTTTTTTTTTATGGGTTTTTTTTTGCAAGGCAAATGGGGTTAAGTGGCTTGCCCAAGGACACGCAGCTAGGTAATTATTAAGTGTTTGAGACCGGATTTGAACCCAGGCACTCCTGACTTCAGGGCCGGTGCTTTATCCACTGTGCCACCTAGCTGCCCCTATAGTTTTTGACTTTTGAGATCTGAAACATGGATCAGACAGTGAACAATCACAACTGGTCATCAGTAAAGCCAGAAATCCTAGTGTTATTCACATATCTCAAAGATCATGAATTCTAAAACTTAGCCACCTAGTCCTTCATTTTTACAGATGAAGAAAATGAGGTCCAGTTAAGTGAAGTGATTTGTCCAAGGTCATTTCGATAGCAAGCATCAGAGATCAGATTTGAGTCCAGATCTGCACCCAGAGTCAGGTCTCTTTCTCTGACATTGCATAGGCTAAGCAAATCAAAGATTCAAGAAAAAGTTTTCTTTCTACTTTTTCTTTCAAAGACATTTCTCCCTAGACCTCTGATTCTCCATCTGTAAAAATTGGTCTCACTCAAGAATGGCTGAAGATTCTTTCTTTTAGGTTGGAATTCTGGCATCTGTTTCCTTCATTTCAAGGATCTACTCATTATCTCAACAGAATTTGAATCAGGGTCAATCAGTATCATCTTGAACTCTAGAGTATTTTCACAGGAGCATGGTGCAAGTCCTGTTGGGACTCAAAACATCCTTACTGAGTCTTCCTGCCTCCTTTCTTTCTACATTTTAAAAATTAATTTTCCAGAATAATTGACTTTACATAAAAATCTGGTCATAACTCTGCTCTCCTCAAAAGTCTCCAGTTACAGTGGCTCCCTATTGCATTGAGTAAAGTTCACCCAGTCTGCCTTTACAAATATCTCATATCACCTCACTGTATGCATTTAATATTCCAATAAATTTTAAATATATGTTAATAGTCTGTTTTTCCACCTCCATGCCTGTGCTCCTCCTATTATTTCTTTTGACTGAACCTCCCCCCATCCTCCTTTGCCAATTGAAACAGGGACCATTATACTATACACTAAAAATTTCCATAGAGAGCATATTGATTTAGAAAACCACATAATACTATTATCTGTATTTTATTTTAATTCATTTTGTTAAATTCTTCCAATTGCATTTCAATCTGGCTCTGGTTCATTTGGGAGTATTGTGGGCTACAGGCTGAGAACTTGACCCTTCTGCTGTAATCTCATCTCCTGGAGAAGCTGAAGCTGGCATATTTCTTAAGAATAGGAGCTTAAGCAGGAGGGAGCTGCCAATCAGGTGCCCATAAGAAATTTAATATGAGTAGGAGGAGCACCCAGGAGTGAAGGACCCAAGAAGGGTCAAATTGGACTGAATAGGCCAAAACTCCTTTGCTGGTCTTTAATAGGGTCAAGTTGTAAATAGTCCCTGTACTTCTAGGTCTGGAGAATGGGGTGATTCAGTCTTAAAATACAAAAACAAAACCAAAAAAATCCCCCTCCACTTCAATTAACCCTTCAGCACTCTCTCCAAGCTGACCCACCATTCCCCCTTTCAATTTATTTTGTTTCTAATTCCTCTGAATGACTCACCCTATATTGTTTATATAGTTATCTGTTCCGTGACCTTCCATGAAAATGAGAAGGAAAATTGTTGGATAGCCCAGATACCACACTGTGTCTATAAAATATTTATTAGAGGAAGGCATTCAACATGTTGGGAGGATCTAAATCCTTTCTTTGGTGAACCCATGGCTCTATTTTAGTATACACTGATGCATGGTTATTTATGTCGGTGACTTACTCTTCCCTAATAGTCAGTCAACAAGTATTATTATGTCCGAATCTTTAGAGAAACAAAGAAAGGCAAAAATAGTTCTTACCTTTAAGGAGTTCACATCTATCTATCTATCTATCTATCTATCTATCTATCTATCTATCTATCTATCTATCTATTCATTTGTTCCTTGGGCTTGTTCATTTAGTTGTTTATTTATTTATTTGTTTATTCATTCATTCGTTCGTTCGTTTGTTTATTTATTTATTGGTTTGTTTTTTAGGTTTTTTGCAAGGCAAATGGGGTTAAGTGGCTTGCCCAAGGCCACACAGCTAGGTAATTATTAGGTACCTGAGCCTAGATTTGAACTTAGGGACTCCTGATTCCAGGGCTGGTGTTCTATCCATTGCACCACCTAGCTGCTCCCTGGAGCTCACCATTTAAAAATGGAGGTGACAACAAGTAAATCAATAGGTATATACCTAAACACGCACAAACACATATATTATTGTTGTTTGTTTTTCTCAAAGAGGACCAAAATGTCATCCCTGTGTTATAGTCAACATGTGGTATGTTAGGCTGTGACTGAGCAGACCAGTGCCTACTCAGAACACTACCAGGGATTGGACTCAAATAGACCATGGAAACATTTGGGGTGGGGTGGGTTTTTTTCTTTTCTCACACATATATGTGTTTTCTCTATATATTTACACACACACACACACACATATACATATATACATACATACATGCATATATACATATACATACTAGATGGAGGATAATAGATTGAGGGCCATATCTTAACTAAATTTCTTATTGCTACTTCCCCAAGCACTTAATAAATGTTGTATTTGCTGTATTTAGTTCAGTCAATTGGGACTCAGGGAGACATAGCTTCTAGTCTAAACACTGTGAGACTACTAACTCATTTTGTGATTTGTGAACAAAGCAGATTCTCTGGACCTCAGCTTCTTCATCTATATAAATAAATCATGTAGATTAGAGGATCACTCAGGTTACCCTTAGCTCTTAACATTTTGTAATTCTCTAAGTTTGGCTGGATATAAGCTAGTGTTAAGGCTGCTTCTCATCCCTTCCTTTTGTAATGATTGAATGGAGTGTCCATAGTTCTATCAGACACCAGGCATTCAATCAAATGTCACATTAATTCTGGACCCTCAGTATTCACCCCAACAAGAAAGTCAGAGGCAAGAAGACTAATGTCCCTCTTGATATTCTCAATTGCCAAAGGGGATATGAGAAAAATGGAATCCCATCTATCAAAGGAGACCATGGTTGATCAAAAAACAGGGTGAATTACTTTAAGGAGATAAAGGTTTATCATTTTGTGGACACAACAATATGAGATTAAGACTAACCTCTTTTATTATTCTGTAAAAGTGTAGATCAGCAAAGATTGGGTCCAAGGATATCAGCACAAAGATCCCTGACAATCAATTCATATCCCCATTTAGTGAAAGATGTAACTCAGGTCGGTAGGCAGAAACACATATAGCCACACACACACACACATACACACAGACAAACTCACATAACACATCAGATACTGAGGCAACAGGCTTCCCACTTTCTTCCATAAAAGTCTCAAGAACCTTGCACACTAGCTTGGACATATAGCCAGAAACATCAGTGATAGAGTGGAACAAGAATGAACAGAGCTGAATGACCAAATCCAAGTTCTAATCCTGGTTAGAACATTTTGTAAGCATGAAATCCTGGGCAAGTCACTGAGTCATTTTTATGCCTCTGTCTCATATGTATAATAAGTATAATTCTATTTGTATTCTATTTCTCAGAATTGTTTGTGAGGAAAGAATTTTGTCACTTCTAAAGTTCTATGTAAAAATATAAGCTAATAATGTAAGCCCTTTCTTTTCCCCCTAAAAACATTCTTTGACTTACAAAACTGATACTGAGTGAAGTGAGCAGAATCAGGAGAATATTGTACACAGTAATAGCAATATTATGTGATGATAAACTATGATAAAGTTGACTTCTTCTCAACAAACACAGTGATCAAAGACAATTCCAAAAGATTTCTGATGGAAAATGCCATCCATATCTGGAGAAAGAATTATGGAATCTGAATGCAGAACCAAGCATGCTATTTTCGCTTTCTTTTTTAATTTATTTTTTTTCTTATGATTTTTTCTTTGGTTCTGATTCTTCTTTCACAACATGACTAATAGGGAAATATGTTTAATATGATTGTACTTGTATAACCTATATCATATTGCTTACTCTTTTGGAGCGCATGATGGGAAGAGAGGGATAGAGGAAAATATAGAAGTCAAAATCTTACAGAAAATGAATGATGAAAATTATCTTTACATGTCAATGTGAAAAAATAAAATACAAAAAAGGAAAAAATTCTTTGTTTTAGGGGAAGGCTGGAGGGAGGAAGAGGAATGGGGGAATTTTTATTATATAAAAAGAAGAGACCAATAAAATATATTTTAAAATGCAAAAGTGCTGTTTATAACATTTGTATCCTTCTGGTTAATTCAGCTAAGAAAATTTCCTTTATCTCAGGGAGAACACACCTCCCATGTATGGCATCCATTCCTAGACTTGGTGTGGAATTCCTGAAGGTTCAGACTCACAGTCTACTCTCTCTGAGTCCAGGTGAACTGACCCCTGTCATCAATGAATACTATGCTGCGATGACATGAAGTCCCACTATGTTTCTCAATATTTCAGTTCGCAGCAGGTGCATTCTTAGAGCAATCTCTGACTCTGATGTCCATGAATTAATTGTTGGTTTGGGGAGAAAGGGAAATTAAGGGCAGAGGACTGTGCCACTACTTTCTTTGGTTGGATCTCAGTTTCCTCATTTGTAAAATAAATGGGTTGGACTAGATGACCTCTAAAGATTCTTCCAGCTCTGAATCATGATCCTCTGAACCCAGATGAGAGAAAAGAGATGCTGATCAGCAAAGGAGACTGTCTAAGAAACTTGAGGATGTGTTTGTGTGTCGGGGGGGAACAAAGGCAAACCTCTCAAGGCCTGCATTTTGCTCGTGTCTGATGTTGACCCTTTGGCTGATGGCAGGGGAAGTTGCTCAAGAGGAGGTGGCACTCATCCAACTAGCCCTGCTGCCAAAGCAGAATGCCCTTCCAATACCCATTGGCAGAGAACATGACTCCTGATTAATAATACTCCTTTGGAAGTGATGAAATGGTTATTCTGGCTCTGGGACCATTTGTAGTTTGTCATCATGACTGACACTGGTAGCATTTAGTGTTTGTCAGGAAAATTTTTCAACCCTGCTAAAAGGATGGAAGAAGACAGGAAATGCAATTCCCAAGATGAGGCATCCTGCCTGTAGAACAGGGGATGAATCAAAAAGGCAGTGGACTTGCCCTGTCCAGGGCCATCCCATCTTCCAAGCTGCTGACTGGCAGGGATCAAGCTGCTACTGCTCAGAGGCATAACTAGCAAGTCTTGTGTGCCAGAAGGTAATGTGAAATCCTGGGAAAATCAATTCTTACTATGATCTCAAATTGACTTTTTAAAGCAAATTTAGTAGGAGCACCTGACCTCCTACATCAGAGACCCTCAACAAACCAAGGCTTCTGCTCTGTAATGACAGTACAGTATGGAAGGAGATAAGGTTGGGAAAGGCCAGGGATCAGTTGGATCAGGAGATAACTGACAGGGGAGGAAGTGAGCAATATGGTATCTCCCTATTTTGACTCATTATTCTTGTCAATAAGATGCTAAGCTCATTTCTTTTCTGTACTGATGAAGGATTAAATGGGCTATCAGTTCTCTCTAAATTTTGGCATTCTGAAGGCAAAACCTCAATTTTCCAATCTTAGTTATGGCCCCTATGCTGACTTTGGGATCCATAAGCAAGATCCTTCTTGATGTTAGAATGTAGAAAGCAAGCTGGTTGGGGGTTTTCCTCAGAATCATATTGGGTTTGTTCTTCAATATACATTTGAGCAAGGGAGGTTTGTAGAAAAAGTCAAAAAAAGAAAGAGCCAAAGGAAGTCAGGATGGTATAAATAGACCTATAAGACTACATTTCCAGGACTGTCTTTCAACTCTCCCTCTAAATAGCTGTATGACCTTGGACACATTATGTTGTCTCCTTCATTAGATTGTAAGTGTCCTGAGGGCAGGTATTATCTTTTGACTCTTTTTATATTCCCACCTGGCATGGAGTAGATACCTAATAGATATATATTGATTGAAATGACTTTGTCATGGAGTAAAATGTTGTCTAAGACTCCTGCCAGCTCTAAACTATATAATACTAACTAACCTTGGTCACTAAAACTCACTATCAGGGACTTAAGCTCAGAGAAACTTAAGTCAACAGTAGCTTCAAGTACATGCAGTGAATACTCCAAAATACCTCAGCTCCTCCTGGCCTCTTGGTCATTCATGGAACATTACTTAATAGTAAGTACCTAATAAATATTGTTTGGATAGGAAGTTCCATTTAAAAGTTATCTTTGTAGAGATGGGCAGTTTTTGTTTAAATGAACACAGTGAGATGTACCCTGCAGGCTTGGGGCAGGGATGTCTGGCTCTGCCGACTTCTTATCCATCCTCTCTGTAGATTCCCTCTTTCCTAGCATGATCAGGGCTCTCTGGTATAGTGAACTGCTCTCCTCCCTCACCTGCTCATCACTCAATCACCCCAAAAGACCTGAGCTAGTCTTTGGTGGGGGTTTTACCTCTTCCACTTTTCTATTGTCACTTGGATCTGACAGGTCAGAAATAAGGAACAAGAAAGATTAAGTGCTGGGGGTACAAAGAAAGGCAGTAGCACTTCCCCAAGGAGCTTACCTTCTAAAAAGGGAGAGAACATACAAGACGTATGCAGCATTAATGGAAGGGAATCTGGGGTGGGGGGAAGAACCAGATGAGACTTCTTTGCTAAAATGAGAATTTGAAATGAGACTTGAAAGATGTAGGAAAGCTACTTGGGGGATGGAAGGAAAGGGAGCACTGCAGACATGGGGACAGTTGGAGAAAAGATACAGAGTACAGAAACCATGATGATGTTTGTTCTTTGCTCTGAAAGAAGCCCACAGCATCAGGGAGGGATACCATGACAAACATGGGAACTGGACTTGATTGGGGGGAGGCTGTGTCAAGTCACCAGGCTCACTGTCCCCTCCAGAGACATCTGGGTCCAGTGGCCAGACATGAATCAGGACATTAGGTAATCAGGGTTAAGTGAATTGCCCAAGGTCATCTCAAATTCAGTCAAAGACACTTGCTAGCTGAGTGATCCTGGTCAAGTCACTTAACCTGGTTGCCTTTTCTCCCAGTTGTAAAAATGAAAGAATAACAGCACCTGCCTTGGAGGACAACACATTATTGTGAGGGTTAAATGAGATAAAGTGTGTGAAAGGGGCTTAGCAGAGGCTTGGCAAGCATGGTCATTGATAAATGCTTATTCCCTTTTCCTCTAGAAGAGTGGCACTTCTGTCTCTTATGTATTATCTCCCAGCACTTACAAGGTTCCCTTTTTTCAGTTGTTTTTTTTCAGTCACATCTGACTATTCCTGACCTCATTTAGGGTTTTCTCTGCAGAGATGTTGGAGTGGTTTGTCATTTCTTTTTCCTTTTGGTACCTGGATTCTTTCAATAGTCTCCAAGTTAGTTGCCCCACCTCAATTCATGCTGACAAAAAGACATTTCCCAAGAAGGGAGAGAAGGTGAAAAGGGGAAGGCTGAGGCCAATAAGGATAAGAAAAATCCTGGCAAAAAAAGAGAGCTGTCCAAAGAGACATACACAAAAAATTGAAGGTGCTGGAGATGCCAAATGAACTGCTAATTTTTGACAACTGTGATTATATATTTTGAAATACTATTTTTAAATAAATTTTAGAAAAAAATGTAAAATTTCAGAAGTCACAATGATTTTCCTAAAGCACAGATAAGATCATGTTACTGGCATCTTCAATAAGCTCTAATGGGTTCCTTATTGGCTTTAGGATCAAATATAAAAATCCTTTATTTGGTATTTAACACCCTTCACAATCTGACCCCTTCCTACCTCTCTGGACTTAATAACATCCACTGCCTTTACTTAGTCCTCTAGCCAGACTTGGCTTCTTTCTGTTCATTACCCAATCAAAAAACGTTTGTTGAGAAAGGTACTCAGAGAAAAACACAATTAAAATATCCAGACATGAATAAGGAATTAAGGTAGAATACATTCAATAACCAGAAATCTCATAAAGAGAAATTAATTTATATTAAAAACTTTCTGTTTAGTTGGAATTGGAGGCATTGTTTTTACATTGTTTACTGTGAATATCTGCACACAGAGCACCAGGACCCCTGCTGTTAGAACTTAGTGGTCTGTCTAATTGTACATATTTCATTTTTTGGTTATTTTTTCATATTTCTTTTATTTTTTAAATTTCTTTACACATTACTAAAATCTTGTTTAAGAGTAAATATAATCCCCTCCCCCCACAAAAATATAAAACCTCATGAGAAATAAAGTAAAAGAAAGAGATAAAAATGTGTTTCAATCTGTGTTCTGATACCATCTGCTCTGTCTCTGGTGGATCACATTCTTTATCATAAATCCATTATAGAAGTCACTTCCATATTTTTCCACAGTTGCTGTTGCTGATTGTAATTCCCTCCATTCATCCCTCTCCACTACCATCTATTATATTTCTCTCTCCTTTCACTCTGTCCCTTTTCAAAAATGTCCTGTGGAGCAGCCAAGTGGCACAGTGGACAGGGCACCAGCTCTGGGGCCAGGAGGCCCTAAGCCTACAATCCCACTCCAGAGACCCATCAACAGCCCAGCCCCTTAGTCCTGGACAGCACCTTTTAAAAAGTAAAAAAGTTAAAAAGAAAATGTGTTATATCTAACTATCTTCTCCTATGATCTACCCTCTCCTCTATCACTCACATCCCCCCTCCCCTCCCCCTGTCCTCCTTCTCTCCTTTTTCCTCTAGATGTCTATACCCTATTGAGTGTGTGCTGTTTCCTCTCTGAGCCATTTCTGAAGAGAGTGAAGGCTCCCTCATTCCCCCTCACCTTCCCTCCTTCCATACCATTGCAAGAACTACATGAAATATCTTTTATATGAAATATCTTAGCCTATTTTACCTCTCCTTTCTCTTATTCCCAGTACATTTCCCTTTCACCCATTGACTCCATTTTACACTACATTATATCTTCAAATGCAGCTGTTTCCTGTGCCTCATCTATAAAAGCTCCTTATACCTGCTCTATTAAATGAGAAGGTTCATATGAGTATTATCAGTATCATTTTCCCATGCAGGAATACATGCAGTTCATCACCTTAAGTCCCTTATAATTTCCCCTTCTCCTCCACTCTCTATGCTTCACCTGAGTCTTGTACTTGAAGATGAAACTTTCTGTTCAGCTCTGGTAGTTTCAACAGGAACATTTGAAATTCCCCTGGTTCGTTGAAAGTCCATCTTTTCCCTTGGAAGAGGATGTTGAGTTTTGCTGTGCAGTTGATTCTCAGTTGCATTCCAAGCTTTTTTTTGCCTTCTGGAATATTATATTCCAAGTCCCATGAGCCCCTAATGTAGTTGTTGCTAAGTCCTATGTGATCTTGATTGCAGCTTCACAATATTTGAATTGTGTCCTTCTGGCTGCTTGTAATATATTCTCTTTGACTTGGGAATTCTGGAACTTGACTATAATATTTCTGAGGATTGTTTTTTTTTTTTTTAGGAATCTCTTTCCAGGGGAGATATGTGCATTTTCTCAATTTCTATTTTACCCTTTGCTTCTAGGATATCAGGGCAATTTTTCTTTAGGAATTCTTTAAAAATGAGGTCAAGGCTATTTTCCTGATCATGACTTTCAGGTATCCCAATAATTTTTAAATTATCTTTCCTGGATCTGTTTTTCCAGATCAGTTGTTTTTTCAATGAGATATTTCACATTTTTCTTCTAATTTTTCATTCTTTTGGTTTTGAACTACTATGTCTTGATTTCTCATAGTCATCAGCTTCCTTTAACTCCATTCTACATCTGAAGGATTTGTTTTCCTCAGAGAGCTTTTTTATCTCCTTTTCCATCTGGCCAATTCTGCTTTTTAAAGCATTCTTCACCTCACTGTTTTATCCATTTGACCTAAGCTGGTTTTTAATGTTATTTTCCTCAGCATTTTTTTGGATCTCCTTGACTAAGTTGCTGACTTTGTTTTCATGTTTTTCCTGCATCTCTTTCATTTCTTTTCCCAATTTTTCTTCTATCTCCCTTACTTGATTTTCAAAATCTTTTTTGAGCTCTGGCATAGTCTGAGCCCAACTTCTATTTTTCTTGGAGTCTTTAGATGCAGAAGCATGTACCTCCTCATCTTCAGATTGAGTATTTTGATCCTTCATGGTACCAAAGTAATTGTCTACGGTCAGGTTCCTTTTTTTCCCATATACTCATTTTCCTCACTTGTGCCTGGTTTGGGGTTGCTTCCTGAGCTTTTTGAGTTTTATTGGGACACCCCCACAAGGACCTCAATGTATGAGGCTCTGACTGCTCTCCTGGTCTTTGAATGACCACAATCTCACCCCTCTGCCAAGAGGCTGTATGTTGGGGGTCCTTGTTCTATGGGGGGCCCAGACTGCGACCAGGGTCTGAATGTGGTCAAAGCCCTAGAATTCTGTTCCAGGGACAGAGGACAGACCTCGGCAGTCTCCCTCCACTCCCTTACCTTCTGTGGGTTGAGTACTCAGGGTGCAGCTGCCTGGAGGCTCCTGCTGGATGATTCCACAGGCCTGCTTCCATTTCCTGGATCTGGGCTGCACTGAATGCCAGCCATGCTCAGGGCCTGGGCTTCTCTTATGTGGCAGAGGTCTCCCTGCTGATTTTCCAAGTTGTGCTTGGTGCTCCCTGGGGTGCAGATCAGGAAACTGCTTCTGCTGCTGGGAGACAGTGCTCCTGGGCCTTTGTGTAGAAAGTTTTGGAATTAGTAAAACAGGTAAAAAACTTTTCAAGATTTTCTTTTATTGAAATATGTACAATTAGAGGGGTAGACCCACTCTGGTATTGTACACATTTAAGAGGTAGCAAAAGGGCAGAGTCTGTAGGTTTCCCTCTGGCTGATTCTTTCCCAGTTTTTAAGGACACCCACATCAGCTAGGTTTTGATTCCCTTCTTCTCCTCTCCTTTTCAGTTTCCTTTTATGTTTTATCTTCTTCTGTCTTACCATGACAAACATTGTAAGAGATGTGGAAAAATTGAGACACTAATATATTGTTGGTGAAGTTGTGAATTGATCCAGTCATTCTGGAGATAAAACTCTTTGACCCAGCAATACCACTATAAGGTCTGTATCCCAAAGGGATTTTAAAAAATAAGGAAAAGAATCTATATGGTATACAAAAATATTTATTGCAGCTCTTTTAGTGATGGCAAAGAATTGGAAACTGAGAGGATGCCCATCACTTGGGGAATGATTGAACAATTATTGTATATGATTGTGTTGGAATACTATTATGAAATAAGAAATGACAAGTATGATGATCTCAGAAAAATTAGAGTCTTTACATGAATTGATGCAGAGTAAAGTCAAACCATTATAGGCTAACATTTGTCCCTAGGACAAACTCTGGAAGTAAACACATTTAATTTAATTATTTTTTAAGTCTAAACTCACACACACACACACACAGATTCACAGACACACTTTCACACTCACAGGTCCATCTATAAGGTAGCTAAGTAGCACAATGGACAGAGCTCTGGGCCTGCAGTCAGGAAGAGCCCAAGTTCAAATTTAGCGACACTACATTGTCCTAATACATGAGGTTGGAGGAAGACAAGGGGAAGGAAAAAGCACTTGGCTCCAGAGGCCACCGGAGAAGGGGAAAACAATAGCAATTAAAAACAAAACAAAAAATCCCCCATAGAGGCAGGTCCAGCTGGACCAAGGCAAGTTGATGAATTCGGCATTAATTGAATTCTGGGAGACATCTCTGGGAACTTGGAACACAAACAAAGCTGGGAGTTCTCCAGAGCAGAATTTCCCCTGGTCCTGAGCATCTGGTTATTGTCCCATTGACATTTCCCACTATAAAAGGGAAGATTTTTAATAGACTTGCCCCAGTTTGGCTAAGTGGCTGTGGCTTTCTCCTTCAGCTACATTACAAGCTCCTAGTAGCTAGAGGTTGTAACAGCTACTACTCAAGTATATGTTGGGGGGCTTCTATTTAAATTTTTTTAAATTTTTTTAGGTTTTTGCAAGGCAAATGGGGTTAAGTGGCTTGCCCAAGGCCACACAGCTCCATCATTATTAAGTGTCTGAGGCCAGATTTGAACTCAGGTAACTCCTGACTCCAGGACTGGTGCTCCATCCACTGTGCCACCTAGCTGCCCCTCTTCTATCTAAATTTAAGGGAGAGGGGTAAGCAGGAGATAGCTGAGCTGAAAGGGGGGAGGAGGAAGAAGTGGGGGCCTAGGAGGATGGAACAGAAACAGGTTAACAAGAGAAGGCAAAACTTTCCCAGATGCAGCTTGGCCTGTCTGACCTCCCATGGTTCCTTGCTTGTGACCCGAGGAAGAGACCCTTTGGTAATGGGCAGTGGGGGATGAGAGAAGATAGGATTTCTCCTTAATGGAACAGGACCTGTCCAATGGAAAGGACCAGAGACAGGATTCCTGTTGCTACTGGGTTCCTTAATATACTCCCAACAGAGATGGGTGAGGAGCTGTAGGAGGAAAGGGGAGTCTTGCTGCTGTCCCCCACCCTGGAAAACCTTCCAGTTTTCAGAAGCCTCTGGGAGAAGCTCCTTTTTGCCTTAGTTCCTCTTCCTCAAACAAAGGCAAATTTGGTTATAAATCCTCTGGACAGGAAAAAGTGGAGGGGGGTGGGATGAGGGAAGGGAGAGGAAAAGAACGAATTTAAAAACTCCAATGAAGTTCTCCATCTGCCTCCTGGAGAATTATTTCCTGGAGAATTATTTTTCAATGATGAAGAGCCTTCTCCCAAGCTGGTTTTAGGCTTCTCTAAATGGACTTGGGTGAATTAAGAGGGTGAATGATCTCTAAGGCCCCTTCCAAGTCTAAATCTATGATCCTATTTTAGCAGCAAGTTGGCCAGGACAGATTTATCACCCAATAAGAGGACGAGGGATAACCATATTCCCTTAAGCGGCTTCTGTTTATTGCCTAGTTAAATCAACCTCGGGGAGAAAAAAAATACCCTCTTCATCTGAGCAGGTCCCTTGGCTCTCCACGTAGTACAGGTTGTATGGGGAGATGGAGATTTTCTGCTTTGGCTTTTGATAGATGAGGTATGTATGTAAACTGTCATTTTTAAAAAGTGTTTGTGCAACTTTGCTTATGGGAATGATTTAGAGACATGGTAATTCTATGGCCATTTTCCAGAGCCCAGAAACTTTATGGAAACTCATAGTCCATTATGCCCCCGGCAAATCTTTTGGTTCCACCACAGCAAAGTTAGTGAGATGACCACATCAGATGTGCCAGCCACAATCTGTCTCTTCCTGTTGGCAAATCACTTTAGGCACCTAGTGTGATTCTAGGAAAGTGGCTTGTGTTTTGCTTTAGGTGGATAGAAAGGATCAGGTTCCTTTTAGAGGGGGAAGGAATAATAAAGTAGCTCAACCCTCCACCCATCCACACAAACTAGTAATTGTCAGCCAGCCCAGTGGGCTGTTCATTTCCATAGTTATTATACTTATATGCATCATTGATCAGATGGGCATCAGGATGCTGAGATAGTACTGGCAATTGATATGTGCTTAAGGTTTGCAAAGTGATCCTTGAACATTACCTCATTACATTATCACAAAACTATTGGAGGAATGTACTGAAGATATTTTGGAGATGAAGAAATTGAGATCAGAGACTGGTCCATAATCTCAAGGAAACACCATAAGTGAAATTTGAACCTAGGTCTTCATGAACAAAGCTGAGAGTGTAAGATTATAAATAACTTGTTCAGAGGGATAGAACAAGAGGACAGGAAATATGGGAAGGGGAGAGAGAGAGAGAGAGAGGCAAAGACAGAGACAGAGAGACACAGGAGAGAGACAGAAAATGAGAGGGGGGAGAGGAGAGAGAGAGCGAGCACATTTTCAGGGAAGACTTGGCCTAAAATAGTACCTTCCTACGTGTATAATCTTGGACAAGCCACAGTCTCTCTGGGTCTCAGTTTCTTATTCTGAAAAATGAAGTTGGACTAAATTGTTACTTCTGGCTCCAAATTAAATAATTTAAAGAAGTAATATCTTGCATTCACATAGTATTTTATATTTTTCAACATATTATCACAGCAATGAATTAGTAATGGATTTAGACTTGAGTTTTTAGAGGCCACCTAGACCAGTCTCCTTATTTTATAGATGAATAAATGGAAGCCCAGAGAGATGAAACTGATTTTGCTAAAGGTCTCATAGGTAGTGAGTATCAGAATCAGGATTTGAACCCAGCACCCCCTCACTCTCATCTGACCTCATGGGCCACAAAACAAAAGCAGGACTTCACTCTTTATCTCTTATAATTAGGTCTATTTTTCCTTTTGCTTTGTTTGAGATCAGAATTGCTATTCCTACTTCTTTTCTTCAACTGAGACATAATATATTCTGCTCCAGCCTTTTGCCTTTTCTCTATGTATAAACAACATATTGTAGGATTCTGATTTTTAATCCACTCTGCTATCTGCTTCTGTTTTATCCCATTCACATTAATAGTTTATTATTACTAACTGTATTTTCCTCTATCCTATTTCCCCCCATTTATACTTTTCTCTCTCTTTTCACCATCTATGCCTCTTCATTAATATTTTGCTTTTGATCATCACTTCCTTCAATCTGTCATTCCCACTATTGCCCCCCACACCTTTTTCTTTCCCCTTTCCCCCTCCTATTTTACCCTCCTTTCTTCCTTCGCTTCTACCAACCTTTCCTTCAAGAGAAGGATTTCAAAAGGCAAAGATATTTGTATTTTATTCAGTAAGCAATGGGGATCCTCTGATGACTGCTGAGCAGGTAGTGATTTGGTTAGGCTTGTTCATCTGAAGATTACCAGTAAGGCACTACTGAAGAAAGACTAGTTTTTGTACTGCAAACAGGAAAGCCAACACGTGACCAAATGAAGCTTCATTTATAGATATTGCACAGATCACTCAGAGACATTACACTCAGAGTTTTTACCTCTTTATCTCTAGTCTGTTGTTATTATTTGCTGACCAAAACCCACTTGAGGGATGTCCTGGTACCTCCAAGTCACTAGGTCCCAACCTGAGCTCACCATCTTCCTTTCTAGAACAGCCCCTTCTCTGTTTTTATTGAGGGCACTATCATTGTC
Organism: Macrotis lagotis; assembly: GCF_037893015.1. NCBI lineage: Eukaryota > Metazoa > Chordata > Mammalia > Peramelemorphia > Peramelidae > Macrotis > Macrotis lagotis. The sequence goes on from NC_133662.1 coordinate 213,920,246, forward strand.
TCAGATAGCCAATCTCAAGACCGCCATTATTTTTAATTTTTCCCTTTCCTTCACCCGGCAAATTAGAGCCATCATCTACCTAGCTGATATATTTTATATCTCTTCTCTACTCAAATTGCCATTACCCTAATTAGGTTCAAGTCTCCATTAACCTCCTCTTAGAGTGTTTGAAATGGTCCCTTAACAGTCTTCTCTGACACCACATCCTTGTTCCTCTCTATTCTTTTCTTTACATAATTGACAAAATAATTTGACTAATAATGTATGGGTGTCACCATGCTATATACTTTTAATGACTACACTTTGCATGGGAGGAAGGAAGGTAGAGAAAATGCAGTTCTTTCCCTTCTTATGGAAGACAATGGATGGAGAACATTGTATGCATTGCACTGTTAGACAATCCAATGACTTTCTAACTCCAAATTTGCTCTGGTGACCCAAGTTTTGCTGAACTGTTTTTCATTTCATTTTTTAATCTTGGTTACAATGAGTTAATCAATCCAAAACTCTTCTGTAGTTTCCTACTACTTATACTACAAACAATTAACTCTTTAATTAGTGTTTAAGACCTTTCACAATCTAGATCTAACTGGCATTTCTAGTTTTTTCGATATTTCTTTTTGTGCATCCTATAATCTAGCCCAACTAAACTCCTGGCTATTAGCAAATCTTAACTTCTTGTCTCCTGTCTCCTGGTTCTCAACTGTTGAAACTTCTCTCTTCCCTCAAAATGGGTGCTACCTCTTTTCATCATTTTCTTGTTTTGATGTTTATAAAAGCCAATGATTTTTATGGGTTTTTCCCATAGTCTGCTATTTTGACAAAGTTACTTATTCTCTCAATTTCTTTTCTTTTTTTCCTTGCTGTTGTCTCTTTGGTCTTGGTTTCCTAAACAAATCATATATTTTTTAATTCCCATTTTTCAAAAATTTTAATCCTTTTTCCAATTACACGTAAAAACTGTTTTTAACATTCTTTTTTAAAAATTTTGAGTTCCAAATTCTGGTCTTACTCAAGGTGCCCATCTTCTAATTCTAACATAAACCAACCATATATTTTCTGGTCCAGAAACATTTACTTTAAGGAAATTACATTTAGGCCACAAATAATCTAATCAATCTGACCTTTCCTGCCACATACCCACAACTCTTCACAAAGATTGCTTCATATTTAATAGGAAGGGCAGGGTCTAAAAATTTCCCACCTGATGCCACAGTGATTCTAACTCACAGCTTAACTTTTTGGGGATATTCTACATTGTGGCATATTCATTTGAGATTATGACGTGGGTTGAAAAAGTACTCAATAAAAGAGACTTAATAATAGAGCTTTTTTTTTTTGCCACAAAGCAGCTAGTTTAGGGCCTCAGCCCCTCAACCACACCCCTAGCATGGCAGAGCTTTGGGATCCCACACCATGTGGTTTGTTATGCTAATACTTGAATCTCTTATCTTTCCTGGGCTTTAGTTTTCTTTTCAGTTAAGATGAAGGGGTTGGATTCCATCAGAAATGTCAAAATCAAACAAAAACATGGACCATAAACTGTACGCAAGAATTCCTGTGGCAACCACGCATTAGGTTCTATTGTCCCTTTTATTTATTTTGTTAAATATTTCCCATTTACATTTTAATGTGGCTCTGAGGTTACATGTTGGACATCTCTGGACTAAATGGCCTATGAAGTCTCCTTCACCTCTAAATCTAAGATCCAAATGTATTTTTGCCTCATTTAGGTTTTCTGCAATGTGCTGAATCTGAAAGCATCAATACTGCTCCTCTCTCAGCTAAGAATATTCAGACCATACAAGAACTGAATAGGAACAAATTTCCCCAATGTTTGCCTGGGTTTCCCTTAGAAATAACTAAAACTTATTTGCAGGGGGTCCCTTCCCAACAGGAGGAGACACATGTTAGGAACATATTGACTTGGGGTGTATGTTTTTGAGATGCTCTCAGGTCTTTCAGACCGGGGCCAATTAGGAAAAGAAAGCTAAGTTCACACTCCCAGATGGGAAAGTCTGAAGTACATTATATTCTTGATAGTAAGTTCGTGGGGATTGAGAAACTCCCTTCCACTGCTGGGCAACCCTATGTTTTAGCAGGAAGAGGTGCTGGAGATCAATAAATAATGCTTTACCATTTATGAAAATTTCCCCAGCACTTACATAGAATAGACATCTGGAGGAAACTAAAATTCAGAGAAATTAAATGATTTGCCCAGTCATACAGGCAATGGTAAAGGTAGGACTTGAACCCAGATCTTCTGACTCTAAACCAAGTTCTTTTTCCTATGAACCAATAGATAATTTGTGACAGGACTAGGTCTTCCTAGGACAGAAGCTAACCCTAAAGGATTCTGAACAAATGCCCCTTAATTTTCCCCTCCATCAAGGTCTATGCTACAACTTGTCATTTCTGTGTCTGCTCATCCAACTCTTTCCCTTTTTAAATGAATGTTGTGGGATAGTAGAGGACAGCTAATACTCTAATTCAACAATTGTTGTTTGCTCATGATTAATATTTGAAAAACATTGTGCTGTATATTTTTTAATCTTACAAATCATCTTTATGACTGTTTTGGTTTTAGTGTACCAATTAGATCTTTAGTCTCCCCAAAAATTGATTTGACCATGCCATTAGATGCTCAAAAACTTTAGTGGTTCTCTAGTGTTTGCAAGAGAAAGTGCCAACTCCTCTCCAGCTTTGTTTCACAATATTCCCCTTCAAAAAGACAAATCCAGCTAAAATCAACTACTGGCTGATAGAATAATGATGCCCTTAAGACAAAGAAACAAGTAAGGTAAAAGGGAGGGTTTTGGAGGAAAAAAAATGAGCCTTATTGTGGAAATGCTGAATTTGAGATATCTTTGGAACATGCTGTTTAAAATATCCAATAGGCTAAATCACTATTTATCAGAGAAATGCAAATTAAACCAGCTCTGAGATGCCATTTCATACTTATCAGAGTGGCTAATATGACTAAAAAGGAAAATGTTAGATGTTGGAGGGGTTGTGGGAAAACTGGAACACTACTACACTGTTGGTGGATGAGAACTGATCCAACCAGTCTGGAGAACAATTTGAAACTATGGTCAAAGGGCTAAAAATGGTATATCCTTTGATTTAACAATACCACTACTAGGGCTATATCTCAAAGATACCAAAAAAAAATTGGTAAAAGGACTTTTTTGTACAAGAATATCTAACAGCAGCTTTTTGTGGTGGTTAAGAGTTGGAAATCGAAGGAATAAGAGAATAGCTAAACAAGCTGTGATATATGATTGGAATGAAATATTAGTGTGCTGTAAGAAAAGACCAGCAGAATGATTTTAGAAAAATCCTGGAAATACTAACATGAACTTGAAAGCATGGTGAAGTGAACAGAACCAGGAGAACATTATACACAGTATGATGATGTCTGTCTTTCATTCTTGAAGATCCATGACATCAGGGAAGTGATGCCATGACAAGCACATGAACTGGACCTGAATCCCCAGCCTCACTTTCTCCTCCAGAGCCATCTGTGACAATGGCCAGATATGAAACACAACCCCTGGAGATGACTCTGGTTGGGAGGGAATCAGGGTTAAGTGACTTGCCCAAGGCCACACAGTTAGTGAGTGTCTGAAACCAGACCTGAATTCAGGTTCTCCTGACTTCAGGGCCAGACTAGCCATCTAGCTGTCCACACAGTAACAGTGGCATTGTTCAATGAAGTACCATGAATAACTTAACTATTCTTAGCAATCCAGTGATCCAAGATAATTCCAGAGGACTAATGATGAAGCATACTACCTGCCTTCAGAGAAAGAACTGACCCTGATTGAATACAGAAGCAAGCCATTTTCACTTTCTTTCATTATTTTTCTTTTATTCATCTTTTCTTTAATTTTCTTTCATTTAAGTCTTGTACAAAATGACTAATATGTTTTACATAATTACACATGTTTAACCTATATCTGATTGCTTACTATCTCAGGGATGAGTGAGAGGAAGAAGGGATAGAATTTGAAACTCAAAACTTTGAATAAAAATGCTAAAAAAAAATCTTTAAAAGTTCAACATTTCAAAAAAAAATGTCCAGCAGGCATTGTTGATATAGACCTGGGAATCAGAAAAGAAATTCCAGCTGGATATGGAACCCATGGGAATTGAGATCACAAAGAGAAAAAAAGTGAAGAGAGCATAATGACTTGTAATTTTCACCATTTATTTTTCTATTATCAATAAAATTTAAATAGGTCATAATTGAGTTGTTTTAATTTGGTGGTACATCTTTTCCTAATTACTATTCTTTTTTTTAGCATTATACTAGTTTTGATCTTTGTTCTAACAAGTTGGTGGTCTAACTGTATTCAAATGGCTAATTCAAGAATGATTCCCATATCATCCAGAAGACTTTTTGTCTTCATAGTTAATCAGTTTCATTTTTTGTGATGTAATTCAACATTTTTCATGGCCACTGTTTGCTGGATGAAATACAATAATATGTCAAGCACTTTTCCAACCTTAGAGTCCTATATAAATATTAGTTATGAACATCAAAAATACATTGAGTAACTATGAAATAGAGGTCCAAGACTTTTGAATTTTCTCAAGTTTTTAACCTCTGTTTTTGACCTGTGTTTTCCACTATATTCTTACCATTTCTACCTATTTCCTGAGCATCAAATATATATTGATTTAATTTAGAGGGTCTATTGAATTCTTCAAAGAATTTCTCTCTTTGTCCTCTGCAATTATTGTTAGCACATTAGCTACCATTATTTTTCTGGTATGTTTTTAACCACTATTTACCATGAGGACTACTTTAAGAAATAACTAAATATCTCATACAATGATGTTTCTTGCTGTTTTTGTATATATGATAAAACAACCTTCTTTATCTAATTCATTTCTTTGACTCTTTAAGGGTCAGCCGTCAGTCATCTTTCATTTGACTGCAGATCTTTGCTTCCAGCATCAGTTATAGTTAGAATATTAGGACTGACTCAGCTCAAAGCCTGCCTTCCATAATTGTGAAGCTTTTGTACTCCCCAAGCCCCTCTCTCTAAGTATATTCCCTCTGAAGTGATCTTTGATTTTATCATATATGATATTTATTTTATTATACTATATAGCATATATTTATATATTTTATAATATATAATTACATTAAATATTGTAATTATAGCATTACATTAAATAATATGTGATATAACTATATATCATTAATTATAATTAATTATTCACATATTAATAATAAGCTATTATTAATTAACATATTGAACTATAAATATGTTTTGTATACATACAAATATATATATGTATATATCTACATGTAAATAAAATATAGTTGTCTACATATTATTTCTCCATTAAGAGTATGGACTTCCCAAGGGTAGGGACTCTGCTTTTGGTCTTTTTTTGTATCTCCATCATTTAGCAATTCTTGGCATTCAGTGAGTACTTAAAAATTGCTTGTGGATCTTTCAATTTATCTAGTATTATGTCCCCTTATTGATTATTGGGTAAGAATCATACGTTTAGAATACCAACAGCTAAGTGAAAGTTTATAGCTAGTCTGAAAACTGACTCAGCATTCTCTGCCCTGCTCTATGATATTTTATTTCTGTTACCATAGATGTGGAAGGTGGCTAGTTGGCATTTTAATTTGTTTCCTAGTTTGACATGACCAAAGACTTCATTGTGAAGTGAGCAGCCTCCTGGGGACTGGTCCTCCCACCTATAGTCTACACATTCAAAGTTTTTCTAGCATGACAGAACCGTCAGAATTTAGGTTCTGCTGGCACAGGTTTAGAGGACCTAGGGTCGCCTGGACACCATGATGAGGTATCAAAATAGGATCTTGTGGAGGTTGAGAAGGACCCTAATTGTAGATTAAATTTTTCTTTAAAAAGAAAGGGGGGGAAAAGTAAAATGTTGCCAGTGTTACAAATGACTCAAGTTCCTATTACAAATAAAATGTTCTAGTCCGTGAGGATTGAACACCCAGCAGACAGTCAATGTGTCTTGGCTTGTCAGATTCCAAAATTAAAATGTTATTGATGGAAATAACTTTCAGTGAGGAGCCAGAAAAGTACTATCCATCAGAGACAAGCTAGTAATTCCCTTGGAATCTACTGACTCATCCCTTGGACCTTAGCTCCCTTCATATAGGGGCATGGTCTCATTCTATCCTATTTCTAATCTTCACTTCTACTGACAATTTCAGCTCTGTAAGGAATAGTCTCTCAACCCATTAAATGAAGAATATCACCCTGTCTGAGTTAAAACTAGCAGTAATGTCCCCAAGCCCCCCATTTTCTACTAGCAGGGTATATGATTATCAACTAACCACCAATTTCTCTAGGAATTTTTTCTTCCCCCACTAGCATCAATTAGTACCCGCTTCTAGGTCCAGATCTTTGGCTCCCTTCTCCGAGTAAATCCTCCTTTTAGACCCAAGTAAGAACCCTCTTTAAAAACCACCAGAATCTGCTGAATTCTCAACAGACTTGTTTGTATAATTTTTCTTGAATGCCCTTGATTTTGGCTCTTCCTTCTATAAAATTGAATTGCTTTGTTGTCTTCTTGTGTTTCCCTCTCTGAGACTTTTTGCATTCTGAACCTCCCTGGATCTGTATAAAGACAAACTCCCTCTTTTCTGGGGGTTCCAGAAAAAATGCTTCTTTTTGCACTTGGTCACCCCAATTCCATGTCCATCATTATGATGTAAGGATTTTTGTTCCTTGACATCTAGAGAAACTCTCACCCAACATCATGTTTTCAAAACTAGGGATCAAAAAGGGAATACCTGGGGTGACTAGGTGGCACAGTGGATAGAGCACCGGCCCTGGAGTCAGGAGGACCTGAGTTCAAATGCTGCCTCAGACACTTAATAATTACCTAGCTGTGTGGCCTTGGGCAAGCCACTTAACCCTATTGCCTTGCAAAAAAAATGCCTAAAAAAAAAAAGGGAATACCCAAGCTGAAATGAAAAGAAATTTACCAGTGTTTTAAGAAAGACTATTGCCTGGAAGCAGCTTCTTCTTTTGGGGGTATAGATTGGGTTTTTACAGATTGCTTAGAGAACATAACAATTAAGGGCATAACATAACAGGAAAGAAATAGAGAAAGTAAGCAAACCTTGGAGTCACAGAAATTGCTAAAAGTTTGCTTTACAAGAAATGCATTTCTCTGTGGTTACTTTTATTAGAATTCCTCCTATAGACTGGAAATCTCTAAGATGGTGAAGACCTCTTTTCAAATAGAATCAATTGTTTATTCTTTTGGAGGTAAAGTACAAATCCCATAGATCTGTCTCCTTGGTCTCAGAGTTTATCTTTGGAGAAAATGTTTACCCCAACTCAGGTTCATCCACTTCCTCCATATTCACCTAACACTATCCCGAAGCACTCTGAAATATTCTTTTATAAGTCTGGGGAACTTAAAAAAATGCCCCATTCAAATAAATGGAATTTGTTAATAAATTTTCATTAATAAAGACTATGTTGCTAGAATTTTGAAAGAAAATAGGTTGGTTATTGCATTGATCAAAGTTCTAAAAATCTTTTGAAGTTGTTTGCTTTGTAATATTGTTGTTATTGTATAAATTATACTTTGTTTTTTTTTTCTCCTAAATTCCTGGGTTCTACTGTTTTTAGAGTTGATTGGGTAACTCTTCGTTGTTGGGTTCTCTCTGTCAGTAACAGTAAGGAGAATTAAAGGGTGATGGGTACTTGACTGTAGAACAAAGAAATTAAGAAGAGTCCAGTTCCAGATCACCTCTACACTACACTTAACCATTGTTTGCATAGGGGCAGTTTCCAACACTGTCCAGGACTTTACTGACCCATTGAGTGGCCTTTGTTGAGGCTGCTGAAAAGATACAAAATCCAGCCCCATAGGTCTTTGTTCTGATATCAATATTCATCTATTAAAAGTACGAAAATCCCGTTGCTCCCTCCCCACTCCCCAAAAAAGATTCTCAGCCTGTAATCACTGAGGCACAAGTGCTGAGAAGCCTCACTCCCACCCTGCCTGTTCCATATAATCTGTTCCAGGAACCATTGCCACAAAGCGGGAAGCATTTTTCTTGTGGTTGAAGCAGATGACTGAACCCATGTGGTCTTTTCCCCATTTTCTTTATGTAACAACCCCTGGCAAAGGGCTGGCTGGCCACAAACCCCTTGGAATTTGTAGCTCTTCCCACTTCTGGAAGAGAAGAAACTAATTCAAGATCAGCTCTGGGAAGGAGGGGGAAGAGTACCTACAATTTTTCCCCCATGAAGCTATGGTGAGAGATGGATGGTGAGGACTCTGGAGAAAGTCCAAATGGTGATCATCCTACAGCAGTAGCGTGAGAATGGAGCAGCAGTACTTTACAATCTGAGGCCATAACAAATGATCTCCATCTAAATGGACAAACTGAGAGGTACATCTGCTTGAGTCTTTGAGCTGGGGGCTCACTCACCCAAGAACAGGAACAAGACCTTCCCTGCTTTCCATCTATACTTCCTTTTGTGTTTTTACATTCTCCTAAGTCTTTCAAGAGTTGTTATCTTTACATCATTGCATACATTGTTCTGGTTCTGCTCACCTCATTTTGTATCAATGTATGGAAGTCTTCTCAAGTTTCTATGAAGCCATGTCCTTTATCATTTCTTACACACAATAATAGTCCATCACATTTATATATAGCATATTTAGCAATTCTCTAATTGATAAGCTTCCCCCAGCTTCCAGTCCTTTTCCACCACAAAAAGAACTTTGATAAATAATTTTGTACATATGTGTCCTATTTGTTTAATCTCTTTAAGATAAAACTTAGTACAGGCATACTTTGTTTAATTGTGCTTTGTTGATTTTTTGAGTAGTTTTTTTTTGTTTTTATTGCAAGGCATTGGAGTTAAGTGACTTGCCCAAGGTCACAAAGCTAGATAATTATTAAGTGTCTGAGGTTGGATTAGAACTCAGGTCCTCCTGACTCCAGGGCTGGTGGGTGCTCTATTCACTGTGCCACCTAGCCACCACTTTGATTTTTTAAAAACTAATTGAAGGTTTGTGACAACCCCCTCTATTGGTGTCATTTTCTATTGAAGCACTTATTCACATTGTGGCTCTGTGTTACAGTTTTGGTAATCCTCATAATATTTCAAACTTTTACATTATTATTATTATGTGTTAAGATGATCGATGATCTTTGATCTTACTATTGTAATTGTTTTGAGGTACTACAAACAGCATCCATATAAGAGGGTGAATTTATTCTATAAATGTGTGTGTTCTGACTACTCTACCAAGTAGCTAGTGTCTGTCTGTCTGTCTGTCTGTCTCTCTCTCTCTCTCTCTCACACACACACACACACACACACACACACACACACACACACACACACACACACACACACTTTTCTTGAGTCTCCCTATTTCCTGAGACACAACAGCATTGAAATTGGTCCAGTTAATAAGTTTACAATGTCTTTTAGATATTCAAGAGAAAGGAAGAAGCAATCAGTGTGTCAAACTTCATTGTTGTCTTATTTTAAGAAATTGTTGGACCCAACTCAAGGGGAAATGGCAAACCCTGTGCCAACATGCCCCTGACCAGTTCTCCCTGAAGAAGACCCAAGAACATGTTGGTCAAGAGCCAAAACAACCCTTTAGGTTTCAAAAAAGGAAGAGGGGAAGAAAAAGGAGAAAAAAATCTACAGCAATTTACTCACCTTTTAGCTAAACCATCTAGTAGCAATTCACAAGAAATGATGGAATCATTATCAGAAAAGGAGATGGGAACAGAGGAGCAACGATTTGAGATTCTTCCTCCTCCAACTCCTAGGACAAAGAGGCAAAAACATGAAGAAATATCTCCAACCACAATAGACCTCCAAGTCTTTGAAGCAAAATAACAAACACTTGAGCAGGTTTGACAAATTAGAAATCTTTATCATGAATCATAACAGTCAATCTATGACTAAAGGCAATGGAGAGAAGGATGGATAACCTGCAAACTGACAGGATGGGACCTTTATGTACTCTAGTGCTATTCAAGATTCAACAATTGTAGGACCTTTACAACCTTTATTTCCTGTTGACCTTAAACAATCCTCAGTTTCCCTTTTTACCCTTGCATAATCTCAAAGTATGAAAGAGAAGTGGAAGGATTGGGGAATAAGCATCAGGACTCCATGTAATCAATCACTCGTGGATTTAAGTCAACTATCCCACTCCCACATAATATTCCTGCTTCAATCACAACAAGCAATCTCTCCTCCCTATTCATCTCATTAGGCTTGGAGATTAGCAATGCAGATACCAGTAGCTTGTGGTTTCCTAAGTCAACGTGTGGTTCATTGGAATTGTTTCTCTTGCCTGGCCTTCTTGCTTCTCTTTCCCACTAGTCTCAGTTTTGCTGATTGCCACATGACCTCCATTAGAAGTCTACATATACCTGGAAAGAAGTTCCATCTTGTCCAAATGCTGCAACTGATACTAAATGAGACAGCACTGATGGCAAACAAGTCTTATACCCAATCACTATGAGTTCAACCAATAATTCATTGTTGAGTTAATTGTTACAATCTGTAAGACAGTAGTAAACAATGAAGATACAAAGAGCAATAACAGTCCAACCATAGTGTAGAAGTGCTAAAGTCTTAAATGATCAGAGATGGGCAAATAAATGTGAAGGCAAACAAAAAAAATGTGAAAGCTAAGTTTGTTTCAAAGAGAAGGATGGAAGAAATTAAAGGAGGGTTACTTGATGAAGATGAAGTGATGATGAGGGACTTTAATTCAATGAAAAGGCTAAAATATTCATCACTTGGTTTCCTTCTTGTTTCCTTTCCCATGATAATGAATGATCTTTAAACTGGGAAAAAATAAAATAAAATTGACTGAGGGCATTGCAGCAGAATATTGCTAAGAAGATAACAACAATAATAGGTAACATTTGTATAGTAATTACTATATTTCAGGAACCATGCCAGTACCTTACAATTATCATCTCATTTGTTCCTCACAACAACCCTAGGAATAGGTGCCTTAATTATGCCCATTTTACAGATGAAGAAACTGAGGCAAACAGAAGCCAAGTGACTTGCCCATAGTCACACAGCCAGTAAGTGTCTGAAGACAGATTTAAATCCAAATGAGTCCATTGAGCCCCTTTGTGAGTAAAATGAAGGGCTCAGATGTGAGAGACCTGGAAATAGAAAGGACCAACTGAGAATTGATTGGATACATAGGGTGAGGAAGAGTGAGAAGTCAAGGATGAAGGTGAAGGCTTGAATCTACAAGACTAGATGGTGGTGCCTTCAATAGAAGAATTGAAGAGGGGGGGTGTAACTAAAACTCAAGGAAGAGGATGAGGTTGGATATCTTGGAACCATCTGAACAGGGATGATGGGCAAACCAATGGCAGGTGATAAGGTTACAGAGAGAGAAGTTTAGAGGGAGAAGTACCCTTGGGAAACAAGCAGTTATGGACCATATTACTGATGATGAGGCAGTAAAACGAACTAAGATAGAATGGTAGGAGGTGAACCAGAGGAAGTTATTACACAAAAACGATTTGAGGAAAGAGTTTCAGGAGAATGGGTTAAATAGTATCAGATAAAGCAGATAGATTGAGAAGAATTAGGATTGAAAAAAGTTATCAGATTTGGCAATTAGGTGGCATCATAGATAGAGTGATGAAACTTGAGTCAGAAAGACTCCTATTTTTGAGCTCAAATCTGAGCTCAGACATTTACTAGTTGTGTGACCCTGGACAAGTCACTTAACAACCTTGGTTTCCCCATTTGTAAAATGTGTTGAAGAAGGAAATGCCAAAACACATAGCATCTTTGCTAAGAAAACCCCAAAAGGGGTCACCAAGAATTGGATATGACCAAACAACCCACTGTGAAAGAACATTGGTAATTTTGGAGAGCAATTTAAAGTGAACGATATGGTAAGATGCTTAAACAGCAAGCAGGAGGTTGAAGAGAAAAATTTCAAAAAATTTGGTTGAAAAAGGGAGGAGAGATAGAAGATGGTTTGAGGGGATTCTAGTGAAGGGTTCTTTTTTTTTTTTGGTTTTGTTTTTAAAAAAAGGGGGGACTTAGGCATCAGGAAGACCTGAGTTCATATTTTACCTCAGACATTTTGCATGATTCTGAGTAAATCACTTAATCCCTGCCTCAGTTTTTTCATCTATAAAAGGGAGATACTTTGTCACTTACCTTCCAGATTTGTTGTGAGGATAAAATATGGTAAAAATTATAAAATGCTTTGCAGACTTTAAAACCCTATGTGTGTTGTCATCCTATATAGATGACTTCTAGAGTATAAAACTCCATGTCTAACCTATGGGGAAAAACCTCTATAAAAATGTTAGCTCTGATGATGACGTTTCAAGACATTCAAAAGTGGAATAGAGATCAGGCCTTTTGAGAATGATTTGAAGGAATTCACGCTATTTAGCCTTGAGAAGTCTAGATATAAAGTGCTGGCCTTTTTTTGTGCCTTTGATTTCTTTATTTTCTATTGTCATATACAAGAATTAGGCTTAGAAGGATTAGAGTTGAACCCCGAAGGCAGAATTAGGAGCAATGAATAGAAAGAAGCTATTGCATGGAAGCCATTAATTAAACTTCATGTTAGAAAAACTTCCTAACAATTAGTGTTATCTTAGAACTGATTCAGAAGATTCACAACTTGTGTTATCTAAGAACCGAATGCCTTGGAGGTGGTGAGTTTCCTTCTGTGGAGGTCTTCAAAGAGAGATTGGATAATTGCTTGGTGGTTATGGGGAAGGGGTGGTGTTCTTCTTAAGGCTGTACTAAATATCTTCTGAGATCTCTTCCAACTCTGAAATTCTGTGATTTCAGATGTGGTGCTGCCCTTTGTCTTCATGGAGGATATATAATCTAAACAGGGAGGGGAGGTGGGAGAGTGAATGAGACATGTTCTCAATGAATAGAAATTCGAAAATGTGGAAAATGCATAGAGTGGTTTTAACCAAAGGTACCGGAGAATTCTGAAATGAGAAATCACTTCTAGATGGCAGGTCCCAGAGAAGCTTTTGAGAAGAAATGACACATGAACTGGAGAGGCTGCTGAAGAGCAGAGGAATATCAATAACATCCAGAATCATGGTACAATACAAAGAACACTGATTTCATAATTAAAGGACCTAGAATCAAATTCAACCTCAGATGGTGTGATCTTGGACTGGTCACCAATTTCTGACCTTTAAATTTATTATCTGTAAAATAGGGATGAGAGAACTTGCTCCACTGGTTTTGCAGGTTGATGTTGAAGATCAAGCGAGATTTTATTTATGTACATAGACATACATATTTATATATATATAATTAGCCAGGTTAGCTTGTTTCACATATTATTTCCACACAGTTCCTGGACATAATAGATGCTTTCTTTTTTAGGTTTTTGCAAGGCAAATGGGGTTAAGTGCTTGCCCAGGGCCACACAGCTAGGTCATTAAGTGTCTGAGACAGGATTTGAACCTAGGTATTCCTGACTCCAGGGCTGGTGCTTTATCCACTGCACCACCTAGCCGGCCCCATAATAGATGCTTGATAAATATTTGTAGACTGATTGATTCTAAGCACAGGTGCATACCAGGCAAACAGTAGGTTCTTGATACTTGTTAAATGTCTAATTGGTCCACAATGACCAGAGGCAGAAAAGTACAGGATGAGATTAAGGAACAACTTAATAGTGCAGCCTGCCTGGAACATGGAGAACATAAAGAGGAATAATATGAAATAAGGATGAAAACTCTGCCTGATGGGTTGGCATTCTGAGAATTTTCCTGGCTTGCTCTGGGGAGGAAACCTTTCTCTGGCTTGGTATCAGAGTTCCCTATTTCCAGACTGTGCCTTTCATCTCCTCATTTACATGGGTATCTCTTGCCCATATTGCTCATTTTTAATTAATCCATGAGGAGCATGGTCAAGCTAAGTGTCTGAGAGCTCCCAAACCTTAGTGATGTTCTGGACTTGTTTACCATGGCTGCCATTTAAAAGGCACTGCTGAACTCCCATAGAAAAAGCCACTTTTACCTATTTACAGGGGAAGCAAATAAACTAATTAACCAGATAGGCTTCTGGCATATTGAAGATCTTTTTCTAATAGGAAAAAAATCTATACTAGATAGAAATGTCCAATAAATTCTTGGAAATAGGGAGAGCAACAAAAGGAACAATCTGACCTTTCTTTTCATTTAGATAAAACCTCATAATTTAAATGAAGACCCTGTACCAAGAAGGAAGCTGGGAAGGAGTGGGTATCTATTGGACCAAATGAAAGGTTTCTCTTACCTCAGGTCTTAACTTGCTGCTTCATGGACCTCTGGCAGTCTGGTGGGGCTGATGGTTTGCTTCTCAGAATAATTTTTAAAAAATTATTAAAATGGGATACATAAGATCACAAAGGAAATGAAATGTAGGACTTTTTAAAATTAAATTTATTTTCCCAACTACATGCACAATTTTCAACAATCATTTTTCTGGTAAGATTTTGAGTTCCACATTTTTCTTTCTCTCCTTTCTTTCCCTCCTCCTGTTGAAAGCTAGTAATCTGATATAGATTATGTATGTATAACTATGTTAAATATATTTCATAATCGTGTTGTAAAAGACAATCAGAACAAAAAGGGAAAAACATGAAAGGAAACAATATAAAGTATAAAACAAATTTTAAAGATTGAAAATAATATACTTTGGTTTGCATTCAGACTCCATAGTGCTTTCTCTAGGTATGAGGTAGTACCACAGAATTGTTTTAATTTGGATTTCTCTAATGGATTATGATTTTTTTAGGGTTTTTTTACAAGGCAAATGGCATCAAGTGGATTGCCCAAGGTCACACAGCTAGGTAATTATTACATGTCTGAGGCAGGATTTGAACTCAGGTGCTCCTGACTCCAGGGCTGGTGCTCTATCCACTAGCTGCCCCCATGGATAATGACTTAAGTGCATTTTTTTCAGATAACTATAGTTTTGATTTCTTCAACTGAAAACTAGCTGTTTATATCCCTTGACTATTTATCAACTGGAGAATGACTTGTATTCTTTTAAATTTGACTCAATTCACTATGTATTTTAGAAATGAGTTCTTTATGAGAAACACTAGCAGTAATTTTCAGCTTTCTGTATTCCTTTTAATTAGAAATGCAAGTTTAAAAATTGAATTCATAGAACCCAAGGAAGAACCCCTGTATTAGAAAAAAGCAAGTGATTTAGTTAGGGGCCAAAGTTCACAAACACTGAAGGGATCTTGTATTCATCTAGTCCATTTTTCTTTTAGCATGGTTTCTTCTTTTTTCAAAAATTTATTTATTTTGAATTTTAAAATTTTTCCCCTAATCTTGTTTCTCTCCCTGTCTCTCCCCCACAGAAGGCAATCTGTTAGTTTTTACATTGGTTCCATGGTATACATTGATCTAAGTTGAATGTGATGAGATAGAAATTATATCCTTAAAGGAAAAAAATATGAGATAGCAAAATTGTATAATTGTATAATAATGTTTTTAAAATTAAAGGTAATAATCTTTGGTCTTTGTTTAAACTCCATAATTCTTTCTCTGGATACAGATGTATTCTCCATCACAGATAGCCCCAAATTGTGCCTGATTGTTGCACTGATGGAATGAACAAGTCCATTCAGGTTGATCATCACCTCCATGTAACATAGTGTAACAGCATTCTGCTCACTCAGCATCAATTTATAGCATGGTTTCTGCTACAATATTCTTTTTTTTTTTAGGATTTTGCAAGGCAAATGGGGTTAAGTGGCTTGCCCAAGGCCACACAGCTAAGTAAATTATTAAGTGTCTGAGCCCAGATTTGAACCCAGGTACTCCTGACTCCAGGGCTGGTGCTTTATCCACTGCTCCACCTAGTCGCCCTACAACATTCTTACCAGATGGTCATCCAGGTTCTGATCCAATACTTATCACCCTGGTTAGGAAAGGAGGGAAGGAGGGAGGGGGATGACTTTTACTGGACAGGTTTGTTAGAAAATTCTTCTTGTACCAATGATTACTCTCAGAAATGCCCATAAAGGTTCATGAAGAGGTAACTTAAAAGACCATCCCAAAGTGAGGAATACCTACAAGAGTATCCCACACATAGAAACAACATTTCTACATGACCTCCAGCAGCCTCCTCACTAGGTAACAACCACTGGAGATCTCATCATTGAATTGTTTCTATTGTGCCCAACTCTTTATGTCTATTGTCTTGACAGAAGGGTAAAATGAGGTTCAGACAGATGAAGTGATTTGCTCATGGTCCTATAAGCTCAAAGCCAAGTCTCCTAATTCCTTTATCAATTACACCAAATCTTAGATTGTTTCTTTTGATCAGTGTGTATCATTTGTCTTCTCAATGAGACTCTAAAGCTTCTCAAGGGTCAGAATTCTACTAGTTTATAATTTTATTGTAGGCCTCATAGCAACTGGTAAGTGCTCAAAAAAATAGCTATTGAACGAAATTAAAGGAGGAAAAAAATTGTTATGTTGTCTGACTCAGTGCAGGAACTGATAATGAAAACATTGTGATGTTGTTTTATTCAAATAGACACCCCCTCCTTTCCCCTAAGATGGATGAAATGATGCCCCAAGTGAAAAAGATAGCATAGGAGTGAAATACACCTAAATGACTCAATCACTGAGTTCTTGGGTGAGTTAGAGTGACTGTCAAAGCCCTTAATTTATTCATTTTTATTGGTTTTGATGGTTATTTGATGTCATTAAGGATGCAGGTCTCATCTGCTTGCTCTGAGATCATTTGAATAGCATCAGTGATGGAGACTGGAAGAGTGGAGTTACATATGCAGGCAGAACTGGACCTGATTTTATAAAGTGGGACAGAAGAGAGGTCTTGGAGGTTCCAGACTTCATTGTCTGCAGAAGGAGAGAGAGAGAGAGAGAGAGAGAGAGAGAGAGAGAGAGAGAGAGAGAGAGAGAGAGAGAGAGAGAGAGACTCTGGAAGACAAGATTTCTGCTGACTTTCTAAGTGACCATGAAAATCACCATCCAAGTCTCACTTATATTCCTCTTTTTAGTAACTATTTCTGAATGTGCGGTCATCACTGGGGTAAGTCTATCTAACATTTTCTCAGTCATGAGGGTTGGGAGAATGTTCTATTAGCAATATAAATTTAGTACCAGGTACCAAGAAGTTAGTTTTGTTGATTTCATGAATCACATGAAAAACCAAAAAAATAATGGAATTTGGTATTTGGATGACATTTTAGAAATATTCAACAGAATCCTTTTGGACTGGAGAAGATTGCTCATCTGGGGTTATTCTGATATGCTTTATCATGTATATACGCTCTTGAAAGGTGTGGGTAAATTCAATCTTAAACACAGTAGCAGAATTAGCTATTTAAAGAAACCCTTTAGTAGATCAGAGAATCTTTATGAAACATGAAGATTATCTAATTTATTTCAATGGCAAATTTAGACATTTCATAGAACATGAGGGTTTGTTTAAAATGGGGAGGAAATTTAACTTGGGCTTTTCCCTCTTAAGAAAATGAAATCCTGAAAATTATTATTTTTTTCAATTCCTATTAATGTATTTTCCTTTCTTGCACAAGTCTAATACGATTGAGAGAATTGAAACTGGTTACAAGTATACAAAAACAGAAATACTATTAAAAAGAAAAAAATAGTTAAAATTTTTATTTTCTATGATATTGAATGCCAGATTTTGTCTTAGTTTTCATGTTAATATTAGTTGGGCAGTCTATGGACAGCCTGACGGGAAAATTCCATTATTTTGTGAACATGATTTATTGACATAGCTTTGTTTTTTAATAGCAAAGAATATTTAACCTCAGGGTTGTCCAGATAAAAGACAAAGGTCCAAAAGGGAAATTAATTTTATTGGCATCTCAACACATTACAAAGGGGATGGAAAAATGTGGAGAAATCCTGAACAATTCCTGTAACTGGATTAATTATAATATCCATGGAGAGAAGACAAATTCTAAATGACTAAATTCTAAAAAACAAATTCTAAATGACTAAATTCATAAAAATCAAGCAGATGCTTTTGAAGTCTAAACCATAAGTGAAGCCTTTAAAAAGAAATTATAGACGATAGAGTTATGCAGCGGAGGGTTTCTTATTCTCTTGTTTAGTATTAAATCTTGGTGGGATAGAAGGCAAGGAAAAATCATGATCACTACTAGCCTTCTGCTGTGGAAACACAGGCAATAAAATCAGTGTTCCAGTTCAATGTATATGCTAAAGTTCTTGCCAATGCTTTTCCTGTATGGATCCTAAAAGAGTATGTCATTAAAGTATGAACAGGGGAAAAGAAATGTGTTGGCTTTTCTTAACAGAAAAGGAACCAACTAATACACATTTTTGATGTCATCTTTAAAAAAGGGCATAGAGATTAAAAAAAAAAAACAAGCAAATAAGATATGGAAAGAATGACTTACCAATTAGTACCTGAGAGACACTGGGGAACTAAGCAGGAGGTTCTCAGCTTCATCCCCAAGTCCACTGGTTCTTTTCTACCTGTCCTTGTTTCTTTCTCATATGTACTGACATACAATTGTTATAATAAGCCTTGCAAAGTTGGTTACTTATATAGTGTTCTCCCGGGAGAAGAGTCAAAATGAAGTCTTTCACTTTAACAATTTAACTATAGTATTTAGATGCATTGTTTGGTTTGTTTGTGAACCACCTTCCAAAGGCTGTGTCTGCAGGGAAGGTCAAGTAGAGGACTGGGGCAGTGACCAAAGAACCTTATCCTTGTTACTGCTGCTGGCATCCTCTGGCTGTATCTCAACTCTCTCCTTTACTTTAATGTATAGCGAAGAGAAAAACCGCTATTCAGATGGAGATAGGGCTTTCTTAAATGCTCTCCCAAGAACAAGCAAGTGAAGACCACTTTTTTTCCTGCAAGGTTTCAGGCAACTTGTGTTGGAGATAATGTTTAATTCTAAGCAGCCCCCAAACCATCTCATTTTGCCCCTCATTTAGAGACACAGAAAGACAATTCTGGAAATACAAAATAATTATTATAGCTAGCATTTCTATAGTGGTTAATGGTTTGCAAGGTATTTTACCTACATTTTCTCATTTTGATCTTCACAACCACCCTGTGAGCAGATATAAAACAAAAGGGGGTAGAAAAACAAAAAAGTGTTATGACTGTTTTAAATAAATTTCCTACTCATTGTGACAATTGATTCCTCTACTGGAGTGAACATGACAGAACTCTTCCAATTCAGCCCCAAGATTATTTTCAAGGCGCTATCCATGTTGGTCTTAAGGAAAAAAATCGGTTTTCAGAAATCAACCAGGTTATGTTGTGTTTGGTTTTTAATAACACAATTGAAACAAAACAACTCTGAGCAAGCTCACTCCTTTTCTTGTGAGCAAATGGCCCTGAGAATTGGGAGGTCCCTGGTTAGGAAGAGTCACACAGAACCCAAGATAGATTTAGAAAGGTCTCCGAATGCAAGAGGACCAATGGGAGAGGAAGGACACGATCAAGGTGAAAGCAGGTGAGGGAGCAGGTGGTGTCGGATGACCTCTCCAAAGCAGTGGGGTCATTGCTCAGTTTCCAGGAGCATGAGCCATTGCTGGACCCTTCCCATTGCATCTGCACTACCCTCTCATGGGTGCCCAAGAAGGACTCTCAGGTTCTCCACCAGTCAAGCAAACCATATGCCAAACTGCTCCCCAAGAGAGTCTTGCCTTGTTCATGGAAGAAAAGATCTGCTAGCAAAGGAGAAAGGATGCTGACCCTTACTCCTTGCCCCCAGGGCCTTCTCTCTAGCTGTCCTTTCCCGCCCAAGAAGACTTTGATGCATGTATTTATTGTTGGTCTGCTGCTTGCTCCATCTGGCTAATTGGCTGGATTGTGTATCTCATCTCCTGTCCCCAGGCCTGTGAAAGGGATCTACAGTGTGGAGCAGGTACCTGCTGCGCCATCAGTCTGTGGCTGCGAGGGCTGCGGATGTGTACCCCACTGGGGCAGGAAGGAGATGAATGTCACCCGGTTAGCCACAAGGTAAAGAGAACTCCCTGGGCTCTTTCAGCCGGCCTGTCCCTGTGTTCCTGGGCTCTTTCATATGCCCACAGGGGCAAAGCAATTGCCTCAGGGTGTCTAGGGTAGAGGCCCACATATGGAGGAGTAAGATTACTTATTTCTCTAAGACCAAGGGACAAAGGCAGAGAAATTTCCCAGTAGGTCTGAATTTCCCCCATCCCTGCCCCTGCTCCCCTCATCTTATGTTCAGATTATTTCCTCAATCCCAAACAGATCCCACCCTGGGCAGGGGAAGGCTGTGGGGTCACTGTGCTGCCAGCACCTCCTCTGTCCAGGTCAGGGGATAGAGATTCCAGGCATATTGGTCTCAAAGGCAAACTGGTCCTTAACACACACTTGTAATTCTATGTGATGCCCAAGCAAACAGAAATGGGCCTAGGGTCACAAAAGTGATAAGGGAGGTTTACTGAGGTAAGATTCAAATCCATCTCCTTTTCTCCTATATCATGCTGCCTCAGGTGTCCTTTTCTCTCTCTTACCCCCCTTTCTTTCGATAATATTTTCAGAGTTTATTCCCAACAATTGAATTATTAGGTAAAATTAATCTGTCCTTTATATTGGGGTACTGCCATATCACCCACCCTCTAGAGAGAATCTAGAATTTGCAACTCTACTCAATAGACATTGTCTTTAGCAGAGGACCCCACGGCTACTACCATCTTCTACTCTGGGCCTCCATGAACCTTTTGTTTCCAGTCTCCTTCATACTCTCTCCAAATCACACATTTGGTTTGGGTTTTCCTTAGGTCAGGGACCACTCTCTCTGGAGTTGGCTCTCAGCCCCAGTTGGCTTTAGAAAAGGCTGCAGGTATATTTGCTGGGTTTGCTGGACTCTGGCCTGGAAGACCGGATAGTTGGGATAGCAATGTCCCGAGCCTTTCCCTCATAGGCTAGAAAGGATCAAGAAATCTCCAGACACATTCTTCTTGCTGTAAGTTTACCTATTAATTATTTTATTTTAAACTTATATGAGGATCCTAATGAGGATTATTTGAAAAGGCCAATTGTCAAGGTGAATATTTCTATTCTGGAAATAGTCCACACAGCTCAAATTAGATGATTAAATTAAAGTGCGGTACACCTAGTAAGTATTTAACAAATATTTGGTATTTATGTTATGTCTTCTGCTCTGGTACCTTAAGAGTCTGGATCCCATCTTTCCAATTTATTCTGTTTTCTCCTAAGGTCCCTTTCTTTGGGAAACGCCAACACCACACGTGTCCCTGCTTGCCCAACTTGCTGTGTTCCAGATTCATAGATGGAAGATACCGCTGTTCGGTGGACTTCAAGAACATAGACTTTTAGAAGTTAATCTGTCCCAAGAGCCCCTTCCTGTGCTGCCTCTCACACACATCCAGGTCACTCCTTGCTCTTCAACAGTGCCCTCCTTTCCCAAGCAAAGCCCCCTCCCCAGAGAGAGAGAACATTTGATGGAGATTATGAAGAATCACTATTGCCAATTCCTTAGTGGACTAATTCCCTGTTTATTATTACTTTTTGGCCAGGGATGCTGAACTAGAAAAATTAAGTACTGATATGTCATTCAGTTGAACCATTTCTGTTTTTTCCCAGTGGGACAATGACTCCTAGTAGAGCCCCTGAGGTAACAGCTATACTGACAGTTATATATAAAAGATAAAAAAGGTTATTTTCTCACCCAGTCCTCTTTAGAAATGAAGTCTTTCCCCCTATATTAGTCCTTATTTTCCTTTCCATTCACCTCCCTAGAAGAATAGTCTTCCCTTGCATACAGCAGCAATCTGGATTCTCCCTGTTAGGTAGCACCTAAATATCCCCTCATAGGAAGCCTGAGCCTCAGAATGCCAGATCCTTGGCCAGGACACTAAATTCCTTGTCTGAGGATATACACTTGGGTGCAGCCTTACTAGATAGGAAGGAGGAAGTTTGAATAATGTAATGTAATTAAAAATAAATCACATTCTGTGTTGTCCTTACAAAATATGATTTGGGGAATGTAAGGACAGCTTCCCTACCCCACAATCTCTGATAACTAATTAGATGGCCTTGGACAAAATTACTTCATTTCATAGACTGGTAAGACTCAGAGCACCATCTAATGCAGGCCTCTTACTTGCCCAAGTTTTTGCTTCCTTATTTGAACAGAATTCCAAATTCTTTTCCAACTGGGAAATTTTAAAACTTTCTGCTTTCTTTCCCCTTCAGGAATTTTATTATTAGAGTGGTTCATTCTTTTAAGTTAATGTAGCCCTTGAAAAAGTACTGCCACCTTTGGGAGTAATTAATATTTTAAATTGTTACCTTAAAATAAGTTTTCCAGTTTCATTCCACGTGATTCCTAACTGGAAGGAGGTTTTGAAAGTAGAGATAGTAGAGAAAAGAGAAGCATGTTGAAAGGGGAGATGAGAAGATAACAGAGGAGTAAATATTATTCCACAATTTTTCCTATGGCAGACCAGTTCACAGCCCCAAATGGTTAACCCATACCCCTTTTTCTGAGGACTTCATATTTTTCAAAAGTCCATAACATCATGTTACTCACCATCCTTATCAAAGCATGTTGATTAAACCTTACTTCAGAACATTAAAGTGACAAAAACCCTGTGATATTGAGAAAATATGCCATCTGTATAATATTCAACCAAAATATATATTACCCATCAATTATTTATTGAATATCAAATAAATTAGAGGAGAAATATGACACTCCATATGGGTTACATCCCTCCACACTAGTTCTGACTCCTAGGACTCACATACCACCCCTTATCCTTGGGAGATGGAGAGCACCAATATGAGCAAAGTCTTGGGAACCCAGCTCGACAAGGCCAGTTAGACAGCACTTGTATTGAGTGATGACCTTCAGGAAGATTGTGGCAAAGCAGATGATCTATTATAGAACAAAGGAATTCCTGATGCAGAAGCAGGTTGTCTGCCAATGATTTAGCAGCAGTTTACTCATAAATGGAAGTATATGACTAGCAAAGCAAAGGAGTGAGTTGGTCAGAGAATGAGAGAGCCCAGGTACAGCACAGGTACCCACCAAGACTTGGATGAATACCTTCTAGGACCATTTGAATCCTTGATGGAGGAACCATGGGAGAGCATGGATGAAAATTCCTTTAGATGAGAAGGCTTGGCCAACTCTATATATGTATGTATGTATGTATGTATGTATGTATCAATAGAGGCAATGACCAGCTGATTAAGGCCATAGATATAAAGGTCAGAAATTTTGATATACTGAAAACCCTATGATTTTTGAGGGCCTCTCTAAGCTCTTTTAGTCCATGTGTGACAAAATGCCTCTTCTTTAGATGCATTCCCTCCTTTCTAATGTCCCCATTTACCCCTTTTCTGGATTCTTCCATACCTGGAATCCTTCATATTGTAAACTTTCATAACCCCTTCCCCCAGTATCTTCAACCAGATTCTGTCTGTAACATCAGAGATTAAAACAATCATACTTGCCTGATTGAGGACCCCCTTTCTATAAAATTACATGCCCTTACCCAAATGCTGAGCAGCTTTAGTGTGGAAGACAGAATCCAGACATGTCTACATTAAACCAAGAGTGGTGAGAACTTGGATTAAGCTGTGTTCTTTCTCTTGTTTTGGACTGAGATTCCACACATGCTTCTAGAGACCGAGAACCAGCTATATCCTTTGTCCTCAAGCCTTCTTTCCTTTTGCCCTTGTTTCTTGATGTCCCTTTCCTTCATGCTTCAAGATAGACCTCTGTGGTGCCTGCCTTTGTGGGAGCTAAGACATCTCTGTAAATAAAGACCTATTTGCTATCAGCATCACCAATTAGTTCACCTCTTTTGTTAATGCCTCTAAATCCCAAAGCAGCTATAATAGATTGGCACAAGATGTTTGTGTGTGACAAAGAGACAGAAGGTCAGAGAAAATGAATTTGTAGCCCCTAATATTCCCAATATAGGAACTGTTTTCCCAGCACAGTTTGACTAGACCCAAGTAAGTGGGATCTATGTGCTTATGACTCCCATTGATAAGGTTAAGTTCAACACACAAGTTGGTATCGATAGCTATCATCATCACTAACATTCACATGAGACCTTCTCACTTTCTGCTCTTCAAAAGTAACTAGTGCAGAGAGATCTTTAAAGTGGGGGTGCACAATGCTTTATAAATATTCAAAAATATTACTTTATATATTTTATCTCAAAATTTAAGAAATTAAGTTTTACTCCTATGTAGCATGTAGATTTGATTCTACTGTCCTTACTCAATTCATCTTTCAAAAAGTCAGAACTCCCTACTACTACAATAAGTGGGAGAATTAGAGTGATAAGCTGCAATTTCTTAGTTATGAGCAGATTGGGAAGGCAGGGCAGATTTTTGGCTGGAAGCAGAAAGCCTTTCTGATTAGCCTGATGTGATCCTCCCAAGGAGTCAGCCACTCTGGATAATTCAGGGAGGCCCTTTTAAATAAAAAGAAGAGAAATGCCCCTACCTATCCCCGACTCCCCTTTTAAGGCACAAACTCCATCTCTCTCACTTCCAGCTCTATTTCTTCACTTCCCAGCAAAGCTGTGTGTACATCCAGGGCTGTCTTCATGCATGGCTCTACATGATTAATGAGGGAGGCTCAGAAAATCCTTGAGCCGGAAGGCTGATTTGTAGCAGCAAGATGCTAAGCAAGAAATTGTAGCTTATTTGGGGAAAGGGATAAGAAAAGTTCTGGATGTCCACTGTAATTTACTTGTCCTACTCTTGGTTTCCACCCCATTTCTACCTTCTTTCATGATAAAATTGCATTATTATATGTACTTTGAAGAGGAGAGCTGGTCAATGGGAGACCCCCCTTTGGGATGTGCTCTGCTCTCCCCACCTGAGGCTTGGGCATGGGCAACATTCTCTTCCTGTTGCCAATCCACAATGGAACTTCCAAAGTCATCGGTGGTCATAATAACTATGTCATGCTGAAGAATCTTCCTATTGAACAAGGAGTCTGAAAGGATAACTTGGGAGAGGCTAGGGCAGAAATGAGTACAGGAGGGAAAGACTATCCTTGACTCTCTTGTTGTGGAGACTTGGAGTGAAGAAACCTCTGAGCAGGAAAAGCTTTTTCTCCCACCTGTTACGTGTCCCCGAGAGCATGGTGCCAGTTCCTCTGGTATCATTCTTTTCTAATATGAGGTGAATTATTAAAATGTGTAAGGATTCCACAAAGGAAGAAAAGGACCACCAGGGCCAGGAGCCAGGAGAACTTCTTGAACTCATATATTTCCTAATAATACTTTAAATCCACACCTACTCTTTCCCCTCATGGGCTCTGGGTGCAGGAGGAAGATTGTGTCCCTTAGGTTGGGGAAAAGTTTTGTTCTACTTTACACACGAGACCACTCTCCCAAGGGATGTTGTACATGTGTGAAAAGAGAGTGTGCTTCCTAGTTAGAGGGAAGGAGGATGTTTTTGTTAGATTACATTAGATTTCCTTGCTATACAGTCTCAGGAAATATTCCTTTGAAAAAGTGAATTGATGTTCCAACTAACTGATTTTGGGGATCACACATAGTTTGTGGAGCTACCATCTTTAGGAGTTACCCTTAAGAGCCTGGAAGGGAGTAGGAGTCAGTTACTCTACAGACACCCAAATATCAGTGCTAGAGGAAGCTAAATGAATTGAGCATCCATGCTAAGGTACTATTAGTGGGGTCTGGCCTCTCATAAGGGTGTGCTCCCCAAGACTCCTAATACTAAAGAAGGCCAATCTGCCAGGAGCATTAAGAAACTGCTTCCAGCTTTTCTCTACACAAATCATCACCACCATGGACTCAGAGGTAAATAAAGAATAAAAGGAAAGCACAAGGTTAACATAAACATTTGCTGTATTGTGAAATGATCTTTTTTCTTGGATCTTTCTGAGATTCATAAGACTCCATGGGATTAAGCGACTTGCCCAAGGTCACACAGCTAGGTAATTATTAAAATGTCTGAGGCTAGATTTGAACTCAGGTCCTCCTGACTCCAGGGTCAGTGTTCTATCCAATGTGCCACCTAGGTGCCCCTGCTTATTGCTTTTTGCATGATTGTCCAAGCTGACTCTTTGGGGAAAGTTGTTGGGTCCTCAACTGGCTTTGAAAAGCCTTTCATGGTCATTATCTCCACTTGGTCTCACAACAACCTAATGAGCAGTGATGGTTCTTCCAGTGACCTTTGAATGGAGGAGGAAGGGAGCTGAGGCAGAGCGGTTCAGTGACTCTCCTCTTAGTCACACAGCCAGCAAATGTCAGAGACAGAATGGGAAACAGAGTCTTTTAGATTCCAAGTCTAGTTGCTGTTTTTTTTACTTCACTAACATAGCTTGTTCACGAGCAGTTCCAATAATGGAATCGGGCATTCAGAGGGAAGCTTTTCCTTCTGCTCTTTTGGCAAACAACATTACCTTCTTCTCTGTTGATTGCTATTTCTCCAGTCCTAGCCCACAGACCAACAGGAGGAGTGAACTGAAAATGGAATTTCTTTCATACTCATCTAACATGAAGATACCTTTAAACTTCCTGACCTAGATGGTTTTCAAGGTCCATAAGATTCTCTGATGACTATACTTTCTTAGGATTTGGCCATATCACTTGTGTAACACTATATACTTTCATATACTTCCCCAAATCAAGACTTTTATCAGCAGAACCTTAGCCCATGCTGTAGGAATGAACAAACATAATGTACCAACCTCTGTGAAAACACTTTATCGGTATCTCATTTGCTCCTCACAATGATGGGTGGACATAGGTGTTACTATTATTCTCCATTTTACACAAGGCAGTTAGAGGTTGAATGACTTGTCTAAGGTCTCCCAGCCAGATAATAGCTGAGATGGATTTAACTAAAACTAAATAACTAAAACTAATAAGCTAACATGACTCTGGGAAACAACTTCAAAGAGAAAGTTTTAGGGAAAACAGTCAGCTATGGCATATAAAGCCCCCCCCCACCACCACCACCTTGAGTATAGATGACCCATCATCTTCCTCACTTCCACATTTACTGATTCAGGTTGCAATCTTCTTTTTACTCTAAGGTTGCTTTTGAGGCTAATTTTAATCAAATAGTACATAGATGAGAAGCAGCATAGCCTAGAGGCTATGGGTATGGGTTTGGGTATGGGTACGGATCAGGCTCAAGTCCCACCTGTGGCACACACACATATTGTCTATGTGACCCTAGTCAGGTTAAATGACTCCTTGGAGCTGGGGTAATGGATGGCAGATGAGAGGCTCCTCAGTCAGCATTGTTAGAACATATTTCTTCATTGGGAGTTCCCTCAATTATCTGAATAAAAATGGGGGTGGAAGGAGGTGGGGGGTAAAGGTCTTAAGAGCCTTCTTTTCAGGAATTATAAGTCATTATCCTCCAACAATCCTTGCACACTCTCCCAACACACCTACCTCTTAACCTGTCTGACCCTCTCTGCTGGTTTCTGGCCCCATCTAGTGGATGAACAAAAGCATATTAAGAAGAAAAATTCAACATTTTATACCTAATTCTAATATCAGCATTGTCATGGAAGTACAACTGATATCATTGAATTTTTCAGATGAAGAAACTGAGTCAAAAAGGTAACTTGGACAAGCTCACACAGGCCTCTGATTCAAGACTTGGTAGCCCCTGGCCACATACCTGATGCCTCCTTTTCAGTGTGCCTTGGCTTGTTAGGGACAGTCAGGCTGGCCATACCAAGGTCCATCTTCTCTCCAGTTTAATGTGGCCTGGTTCTGGGAGGATGGAACTATGACCAGGAACAGAACTAACTTCATTTTCTGTCTCTAACCAGGGGAGAGGAAAGGATCATAGTTTCAGGTGGGATTAGGATCAGGAAACTAATAACACTATTTCCATAACTTCTTTCATCTCATCTGACTGATGAAGAATACTAAATATAGAAATGAGTGATTAGAATCTTTCTAGGTATCCTTAAAAAGGGCTTATTCTCATTGATCTTCTGTGATTTCTAAGACAGACTTGCCTAAAAACTGGGGGATGGAACAAATGTCTTCTGTAGGGCTGTCCTGGATGCTCACTTGGGGGTCAGATCAACGAGGCATTCCCACAACCCCAATATTCTCCCTGATACTTTACATTTGATCACTCCCCTTTCCCTAGGGTCTGCCCCTTCTTCTAGTTTGCTTCCCAAATTACATCTCCACTCCTTCAGCCTTTGTTGTCTTATTTCTTCCTTGC
The DNA here is from genome assembly GCF_037893015.1 of Macrotis lagotis. NCBI lineage: Eukaryota > Metazoa > Chordata > Mammalia > Peramelemorphia > Peramelidae > Macrotis > Macrotis lagotis. The sequence continues at coordinate 213,948,505 of NC_133662.1, forward strand.
CTTTCAATGTCAGTAATAAGATGCTTTAATCTCACAGTCTTTATTTCCTTATTTGTTAGGGACTCTTGTGTATGGGAGCACTGTAAATTATCTTTATCTGGTGTCCCTGAGCACCAGAGCCTTATCTCATTAAGTGCCCTGGGAGTGGGAGTGGGTTAGAGACTGGAGAGGTATTTAAACACTGGTATTTGCTTCAATAAATGGAGATCTTGGTGTAAAGGGAGAAACTTGTCTTCCTTGTCTCCCACCCCTCCAACACTTGCCTGGGGAAGATTGAGGGAGTTCAGACAGGGAATTCAACATATGACATTCAAAAGGGAATCAACATAATGGCATCTGGAACAGGGACACAACACTTATTCATAAATCTTTTTTTCATCTGAGTTTCATCCATACTCTGTTCAAATTACTATCTCAAAAATATACTTTGTTATGAAAAAGTCTTTGTGTCTCCTTTTGGGGTTTTCTTGGCAAATATATTGGAGTGGCTTGCCATTTTCTTCTCAAGCATATTTTACAGATGAGGAAACTGAGGCAATCTGGGTTAGGTGACTTGCCCAGGATGATACAGCTGGTAAATAAATGTCTGGGATCACATTTGAACTCAGGTCCTCCTGACTCCAAGGTTGAAGCTTTATTGACTGTACCTCTTAAAGACCCAAAGTTACTAATGAATACTTAATTGCTTTTATCTGCTTCTCATGGCATTTATACTTCTCTTTTGTTTTTATGTTTTACTTTCTTGTTACATCTTTGGCTGTTGCTTATTTTCTTTTCCTGGGTTCTTATTTTCCTAACTTAATCCCCTTTAGTGTCATTCCTGGTCCCCTCTCGCCCCTCCCTTGAAAATCACATCAATTCCAAAAACTTAAACCCCCACTTTTATTTAGAAAAACTCATTATCTCTACCTCCTGGAATACTTGGATACCTTCAGGACCCATTTCAGACACCTTCTCCTCCTGGGAGACTTTTCCTGATCCTCTACTTGAAAATGCTCTTTCCCTTCTCAAATTATATTGAATTTACTTTTGTACATGTTGTATTCTCCCAGTAGAATGTAAGCTCCTTGAGGGCCAACATTCTTTTGCCTTATCTTTTTATACCCATCACTTAGCATTGAATAATGAATACTTCTGGAGTTGAGATGATCCTGAATTCTATAGTTTCAGATTCATGAGAATGTAAGTAATAGGGTTTTCCATGAGTTGAACTGATTCCCCAAAGGCCATGCCTCTATTGAAGAAATTAAAGCTATGTGTATCATATGAAAAAATGCTCCATAGCACTATAGATTAGAGAAATGCAAATTAAAACAACAATGAGGTATCATCTCACACCTATTAGATTAGCCCAGATGAGAAAAAGGGAAGATGATCAATATTGGAGAGTTTGTGGGAGGATTGGGACATTGATGCATTGCTGGTAGAGTTGTGAATGGATCCATCCATCCTGGAGAGAAATATGGAACTATGGCCAAAGATCAATAAAACTGTTCATACCCTTTGACTCAGCAATTCCAATTCTAGAACTATATATCCAGAAGAAATTGTAAAAAAAATGGGAAAAGTCCTATATGTTCCAAAATATTCATAGCAGCCCTTTTTGTAGTAGCAAAGAATTGGAAATTGAGGGGTTACCCATCAATTGGGGAATGGCTAAACAAGTTGTAGTACATGAATATCATGGAATATTATTGTTCTATAAGAAACCATAAATGGTTGGACTCTAGAGAAGCACAAAATGACTTATGAGATCTGATGCTGAGGCAAGGGAATAGAACAAAGAGAACAATATATCCATCCAACATGCCAACCTTTATGGAAGCAATTCCTCTCGACAGTCCTAAGAGCTAGGACTGTAGTAGACTGGTTATAGACTACGTTATCCCTATCCAGAGTAAGAAAAACACAACAAAACAAAACACACAGGAAAAAATACCCGTACCAAATCTGATGAACATTTTATAAAAATTATCTCATGTATCTCTTTCCCTTAATCTTAATTCCTCATGCCAAAAACTGCTAATTTGTAAATATATTTTAACAAAATATATGTATAACTGACTGTTCCCTACTGAGGGGTGGGGGGTGGAAAGGAAGAGTGGAGGGAAGTTTTGTAACTTAGAAATATACATGTACAAATGGATGAAAATTTAAAAAATGGAAAAAGACTTAATGATAAACTGCTGCCCCACTGGAATTAGTTTGTCCCCAAACAGAAAAGTGAATCCAGGATCAACCTTGATGGATGCAGCTCCTCTTAGCAGTTCAAAGATTAAGGAAAACCCTGGGAGACCTGCTATGGACAATGGCATCCACATTCAGAGAGGGGAAAAAAACAAACCAAACTATGGAATCTGAATGTATACGATGTTCATCTTTCAAAAACATGTTCTTCCTTCCTATCTCTTTCTTTCATTCCCCTTAGTCCTAATTCCTCTTATACAAAATGACTAAAATTTTAAAAATGTTAAGCACCAATGTACATGTAGAACTTTTGCACCAGACTGTTTGACCCCTAGGGGAGGGGGGAAGGAAGGGAGGTGACAGAAAAATGTGTCACAAATTTGCAAATGGATGAATGTTGAAAAACTAGCATGTCATTGGAAAAACAACAAAAAAATCATTAAAATTTTGAAAAAGAAAAGACTCAGCAATGAACTCCCAGCCTCTGGAGGTTTCAAGGAGATAGTCCTGATGTAAAAAAGGGAAGTATCCTTATGGTGGAAGAACCATGTTAGCCCCTTGTCTGGAACATCAGGAGTAGGGAAGATGAATAGTTTCCATTATCCCATTATCTCATTATCATAACATAGGACCTGTTCCATATAACTGAGGGTGGATTCAAGATGTTCCTAGTATCTTTTGCCAGTTTGCCCACTAAAGACTAATTAAGAAGTCTAGGGATGTTAACAATGAGTCCTGTCTCTTCTTTCCCCAATTTTTCTCATTTTGTGGGAAACCCTGCAGTGTCAGAGGCAATGGAGTCTTGCTTATTCTTTCTCAAAATGGGAAGCCAAAGAAGAAGAAACAATTGTATCAGGGGAGTGAGTCAAGTTTTTGGGAAAAGGGGAGCAGGCCTTTAAAACCTTTCCACCTGTCAGATTCTGGGTAAAGAGGGGAGAAGGATAATAATATAAAAATTGAGTTTGGATCACAGGATGAAGCTGCTATAAATGTGTACTTTGCACTACAAAGATGGGAGGCAGGAATAAGAAAATTCCTTAATTTATTTTTACTAGTGTCTGTGGAGTCCTTACTTCTTTGAATTATATATTATTTCTTTCGGTAAGGTTTAGAAAATAAGACAATTTTTGGTAGTATTTAGAAAAGAGGAAAAAGTAGAACAATATTTCACAGAGAATGGCAAACAGAAGGTACAGTCAAATTGAGGAGAAAGAGGACATTCCTCCATTTGAGTGACAGGTAACAGAGATATGAAGGCCAAACCCTGAATTATTGGGTCAAGAGAGCTTGCACCTTAAGAAAATTGAGATAAGAGTTAGTAGTACAGTTAATGGTAGGTAACACAACCAGAATTACAAATATTTTTACCTTGGGGGGGAGGAAATGGTGTATGTGAGTGTGTGTGTGTGTGTGTGTGTCTGTGTGTGTCTGTGTGTGTGCTCACAGAAATGCACATCAACAGTTTGATTCAAAGATATAATTGAGTTGAATTTGGAGAAGGTAGACCAACCAACAATATACATTATGTGGAAATGGCAGAACTGACTGTTGAATTTTTAGTGTGAATATTTACACTTCAGAAATCATCAAAAACTACAAATCAGGGCTTGAATTGTTTTGTTGATTGTCTAGACTACTGGTATCAAACTCAAATAAGAGGGGACCTCTAAACCACAAGCAAGGATTGCTGCTGCTGCATATTGATTTAGAAAACTACACATCAACATTATCCGTGTTTCTTATATTTTTATATATTTTGTTAAGTATTGCTCAAGTTGTATTTTAACCACGACCTGTGTTGGACATCTCTATTCTAAGACTTAAATGATGGAGAAAATATTAATTCAGATTAGTTTAAAGAGTTGTGTTTGTGTGTTTTTCAATGAACTAGTTGTTAAATATTTGCCAGCACACCATTGTGCTCAGAGTGGCACCTCTATGGGCTCAAAGGGGGCAGCAGATGTCCTTGAGACAAAGCACCAAGAAAACAGGAGGCTTTGGGTAGTGGTTGGTCCTAATCTCTGTGATGAAGCAGGTCTGCTTTACTCAAGCTGTTGAAGGAAGTAACAATCTTCATGCCACCACAGGGAGAAGTGTCTCCTCCTATTCCAGTGTTGGCACCCTAGAGCAAAGTCTGAGTCACCCTGTCCTAGATACAGCTTTAGCAGCAGGGAATCAACAGATTGGGCATTGGATGAGTGGACCTGAGCTGAGCAGAAAGCCTGGGTTAACTACCTAAGTTACCTAGAAACAATAGATCCACAAAGTACTCCAACTTTTTCTTTCCACATTTATCTCTAGGATAAAATACAAATTCTCATTTGGCATTTTTAAAGCCTTTATCAATTTGGCTCCAAGCTATCTTTTCAGACTTATTCTGCATTATTCCTTCTTAAGCACTTCACATTCCAGTCAAAGTGGCCAAACTTGCTGATCCCCACCACACAACATCTCCTGTTGTCTCCAAACCTCTAAATAGGCTGAATTTTATGGCTGATAAATCTTTCTTGGGAGCTCCAGTTCCCTTGAAGGCTCTGCTTAAGGTCTGCATTCCTGGTCAGTCGGTCAACAAAAAATTATTAAGAATCTACTATGGTCAGACACTTTAGTAAGGGAAAAGGCAAAAACACAATCAAGGAGATCACAATCTAATTGAGGATACAACATTCAAACAATTATACAATAGAATAAATTAAGGGTAATCTCAGAGGGAAAGCATTAAGATTATGTACAGGTCCTTCACACCTGTAGGATTCTCAGGAAGAAGACTGCGATGCCTCTACCCCTTCCTCTCCTCTCTGTAATCCAATATCCCTTTTCACCTGCCAAAGGTCTGATTGAGAAGTCACCCCCGCCCCCCAGCTCAAGAAGCATCAGTGACTCCTTTTTGTCTGTAGGACCACATGCCAACTCCTTGGCCTGGCAATTCAAGTCTTACACAGTGCAATAAGGCAGGCATTATAGTGGGTCTTCTCTTCTTCAGAGGCCTTTTCTTTCCCCACTTCTATAAATGCTAAGAGCTCTTCCCACCAGCCTCCAGTTATCCTGTAATCTACAATCCTTGAAATGTCTGACAGTGTTCTTTGGTTGGAATGGAAGGAGATCCAAAGAGTGTTTCTCACCAGGACCTGTACTATGCTTGATCCCTTGCCTGAAATTACTTTCTGTCTACCCATTGTATAGGGACAGTAGAATGTAACCTCCTAGAAGGCAATAACTGCTATTGTTTTTATATAGAATTTAGCATAGTATCTGGTTACCTTGTTGAAATGTTTTTAATTTTTCAAAGCATTTGAGTATTGGTTTGTGATATGCTAATTATCCCTGCTTTAAGGGATCTAAGTGTTAGACCTGCTTTATTATTTCTAGTCATGACCATTCTCTCAGTGACCTTGACCAGAGATAAGTCATACCATTGCCCAGAGAAGAAGAATCATGTCAAAAATGTGTCTTAAAATCTTCTCTCTTGAGAGGAAGAGGTTGGTTGACTGTTATTGTCCTTTGTCCCTGAAAAGGACCAAAATGACATCTCTGGAGTCAAGTTACAGTGGGTCTCACTGTGGCTGATCAGACCAATTTGAGGTCAGAATGCTCTATTTGAACACAAATACGCCATGTGACCATTTGGAGTGGATTCACTAAAATTTTGCATCTCTCATTTCTTCTAAACTGCTTAAATTCTATATGGCTCATATTGCACAGCCCCTTCTCTGATGAGGGTACACCATGCTAGGTGGTCCTGTGAGGTAAGAGACTGTTGAGGGTTGTAAACTTTTAACACCTGTTGTCAGCAAGCACCCGGGCACTGTTTGACTTGTAATTAGAGAATGCCTCGGGATTGGGAGTGAAAAAAGGGTATTTAAGCACTTGCTTGGGGTTGAATAAATGGAGAACTTTCCATCTTTGTCTCCTCCCTCTTCAATGTTTGAGTAAAGGATAAGCTAGGGCAGGACCAACATTGTGCTAGTGTCTCCCATGTGGCTCAGTCAATTCCAAAGTTCTTAAAACAGACTTTCAGAGTCCTTCTATCACTTCTTCTGACCACCACGTTAGTTTTCCATAAAATAATCTTTTAGGCAAGCTTGCCATTTGGACACACCAGCATCCCAAATCACCTTTATACCTTAGTTAATAGAGGCTAAATTCCTCTTACACAAAATGACTAAAATGTAAACTGTTTGCCTTCAAGAGGAGGGGAGAGAAGGGAGTGTGGCAAAAAATGTGTAACTTATAAATTTGCAAATGGATGAATGTTGAAAAACTACCCCAGCATGCAATTGGAAAAATGAATGAAATATTAATTAAAAAATAAGATAATAGAGGCTTAATGGAGATGTGAAGGGGGAATAAAGAAATGTTGGCTCTTCTTTGCTCTTTTAAAGGAGTTAAAAAGGTCCTCAATTGAACCTCATAGAATAAAAAGGATGATTAGTCATGGAACATCCCAAAGTTTGACCACGTCCCCAAGGAAGCTTTGCCAGCTCTGGACTTGACCAAGAAATCATCCCTGACCATTGGGCAGAGAGCCATAAGAACCCAGCTGTCAAAAGAGAACTATCCTGTCTTTTCCTATATCCTTCTTATGAGTTCAATGGAAATGAAAGGGAAGATTTTATCACTTCATCAATTAACACCCCTCCCTAGAAAATAACTCCAAAAATCAACCAGTACACACACACACACACACACACACACACACACACACACACACAATGGCTTCTTACCAGAAACTTGACCATTTAGAGGCACTGAACCAAGAGAAAGCAGGCCCAGATCTTCCAGGACATCAGGGACCTTAAATATCAACAATGTTTTTGCTTGTCCCTGACCGTTCCTTCCGTGAATGCTTCATTAGTGTACTCCATGTTCTCACTATACCCCAGATTTACTGGGGTTTAGTCAAGTGTTTCTTTGCTTTGAGCTAATTATGTTCTCTGGCAGACCAGAGTAATGATAAAATACAACTTAGAGTTTATTAGCTGTAGTTTTTATATTGAGGACTCAGAAAATCCTTGGAACCTGAGGGAGTTTTCCTTATGGGGATCAATCTGCAAGTATGAGCTAGGAAAGTAGAGGGGGTGCTATATTGTGAGGGATCACCTAGGATATATTTGGAGTGTCCTCTACATTTTAAGAGACATGCCAAAGAAAAATGTTATTTTGGGGTCTGTTTTAGATTGTAACTTTCAGTTTATCAATGCAATACAAATCAGAACAGTTTTAAGAACTACTTTAAGTAAATAAATAAGTACCCTTCTTTCTCTCCCACTTTTCCTTGTGATGAGAAACAAAAACAAAATCCCTATTACAAACATGTACAACCAAACAAAATAAATTTCTGTATTGGACATGTTTTTTTTTAAAAGGTCTCATTCTGCACTGAGATCTTTGCCTCTCTGTAAAGATGTAGCATCAGTTCTCTAGAATTATGGCTGCTTATCACACTGATCAGAATTCTTCTGTCATCCAAAGCTTTTTGTCTTAACCATTGTTTTCATATAAATCATATAATTTTCCCTCCTGATTCAGTTCACTTAAATCTGTATCAGTTCACACAAGTCTTCCTAGTTTTCTCACCATTTCTTCCATCACAGTAGTATTCAACACATTTATTTATCACAACTTGATTAACCATTGTACAATTGATGGGTACACTCTCAATTTTCAATTTTTGTACATGCTTTGAGTTTGTTTTGCTTAGAATTTATCCTACCCTTAATCAACCTCCTTCTAATTCCCCTTTCTCTCCAATTCCCTATTGAGTAAAATATATAGTACCCAATTCTATGTATTTTTTTTCTCCTTTGACCAGTTCAGATGAATGATATTCCTTTACTCCCTTTCCTCATTTGTATAAGATTTCTATGTACACACTCTAATTATCTAAAATAATTTTCTCAAACTTTGCTTCCCTTCCCCCTGCCCACCATTCTCATATCTTCTAATTAGAATCCTTCCATGATTCCAATGATAAGGTTCAGGGGAGACACATGAATCTACTTTCCATATTAGATTGTAAGCAATTTATCTTTGTTCAGTCCTTTATTATTGTTTGTTCATGTTTACCTAGAGCAAATTTCTTCCTGAGTTTTTCACCTGAAGATGAGAAGTTGATTTCCAGTTAGCTCCTGTTATTGTATCTTTTTTGGAAACTCTTTGAAATTAGACTTTTCCCAAGTAAGGATTTTCATATTCCCCCTCTTTTTTGGGGGGTAGAAGTTTAGCCAGTCTTTACACATACAAAGACAGGTGATAACATCTACAAAAATTAATAAAAACTTTGCCTCAAAGAAAAACAACAAACTAGGAGAAAATTCAACATAATATAGTAGTAACAGGTGTTAAAGAGAAAAGAGAATTAAACATGAGGTTAATCAGGGTACATCTTCCTTGGCTGGTGAAGAGTTCAAACATAGTATGAAAGCAACAAATTGAAGCAAGAACCATTAATATCCATGAGACATCTTGGAATAATGGGAATCAGAAAAAGTGGATAGTCTTACTTTTGTCACAAATTTAATGAAAGATCTAGGCGCTTCGGTGGATAGAACACTGACTTGATTATCAGGACAGGAGTTCAAATCTAGCCTCAGACTCTTGCCACTTTTTAGCCATGTGACCTTGGATAAGTCATTTAACCCTGAGTACCTCGCAGTTGTCCTGATTCACATCTGGCCACTGGACCCAGATGACTCTAGAGGAGAAAGTTAGGCTGGTGACTTGGCACAGTACCCCCTCAGTCAAATCCAATTTACTTGCTTGTCATGGCATCATATCCCTGATGTCAGGGCCTTCTTTGAAAATGAAGGACAAACATTATTTTTGACTGAAAGACCATAAAAAACTACTTCACCAAGAACCTCTCTTTGTGGACAGAAAGTTTCCATACGGAATTCCCTATACTGAAAAAAAAAATTACAGACACAGCTACATTTCGCCCTATATTCCCAACAACAAATACCAGAATCTTTTCAAAATCTTCAGCTCAAAGGATATAATTTACTCACATAGTTCAGCAAACACCATAATAAGGCTTAACAGACATTTGAGAAACCTAAGCCCCTCAATCAGAATTTTGGATCTTTTCTTAACTTCAGAAAAAATACTCCCAAACTCAACTGTTACTTAATCTGAAGAAATCAAGTGTATGGGAAAACTTCATTTTACTTAAAAATCTGATGCAGGGAAGGCAATTTTGCAAGCCTTCCCAAGGGGCAGGAGGGAGGGTGAGAATTTAGAACTCAATTTAAAAATTAATGCTAAATTTTTTTAAAAACAAAATTGGAATAAATAAAAATATAATTAAAAATAACCACAAAATCCAATGTGCTTTGTATGATATTGACAGTATAAAAGTTAGAAAAATATGTATGAAACTTTTAAAAACATTGTGTTCCTTTTTGAAAGAGTTTGTGAGAATGACAAAGGAATAACTTTTTGTTCCATGTAAGAGAAAAGGAGATGGGATATATATGTATATATATATATACATATGTATATATATAATATATATGTATAAAAGCAAGTACTAGAGTAATTCAGAGAATTAATAAGAATTTTCATTTGCAAATTAAGTAGCTGATAGAACTATCTTAAATTCGAGATAGGCGTCCACTTATAGCCCTGTCTCTGACCTGGCATAGATAAAATTTCTAGGGAAAGAATTAAATTCTTTGTTCCAATTTTTAAAACCCTAAATGGTGGAAGAACCATTACAATTTGTTTAAACTATGTTCTGTTATTATCAAGTATAGGAAAGCAAAGGTTTATATAAGCCAAGCTTGATAACAGGTTTTGGTTTAGGAACAAAGTACTGTAATCATATCTGAGTTTTTCCCCCCTTTAAAATTGTTTGCCGAAAGTGGTGTCAGTGATTTTATTGAGGTATTAGCATTTATTCTTTATAGGTTGTTATCTTAATAATGTTCTAATAAATACTTAAAGATAAAGTACAAAGAGATTGGCTTGTGTACTATATCTCCACTCTGTTCAGTTACCTACTCTAAACTCTAACCACTGGGTCTACATTATCCCTAACACTGACCTTGTGGCAACAACCACCGTAAAGAAAAAAGCTAAGGAAAGTTAATTCACCGTCTAGATAATATGCATTAATATTTCCCCATTAATAGTTCTTTCTTTTTAAATATTATTTTATTTTTCCATGCAAAGATATTTTTCAGCATTCATCTTTTTGTAAGTTTTTGAGTTCAAGTCTTTTTTAACCTCCTCCCTTCCTACCGCCCCTCCCCACTACACAGTAATCTGATATAGTTTATACATGTGCAATCATGTTTAACATATTTCCATATTCATCATGTTGTGAAAGAAAAATCAGAACTAAAGGGAAAAAATGAGAAAAAAAGAAAAAATAAGTTTTAAAAAGTGAAAATTGGGGACAGCTAGCTGATGCAGTGAATAGAGCACCAGCCCTGGAGTCAGGAGAACCTGAGTTTAAATCCGGCCTCAGACACTTAATAATTACTGATCTGTGTGACCTTGGACAAGTCACTTAACCCTGTTGCCTTGCAAAAACCTAAAAACAAAGATTAAAAAGTCAGACTCCATAGTTTTGATCTGATTGTGGATGCATCACAAGTCAGTCTTTTAGAATTGTCCTTGCTCATAGAACTGTTGAGAGGAGCTGTGTCTATCATAGTTGATCATCACACAATGTTGCTGTTGAAGTGCGCAGTGCTCTCCTGGTTCTGCTCACTTCATTCAGCATCAGTGAATTCTTTCAAGGCTTTTCTGAAGTTCAGCCATTTCCCAATTGATAGATATCCTTTTAATTTCTTTGCCACTACAAAAACAGCTGCTATAAATATTTTTGTACATGTTCCTATTAATATTTCTCCCCAGAACTAATATGTCTATATTTCTATATATGTATATATATAATTTTAAAATAAAAATTTTAATTTTTCCCTCCATATATCCATAGTTAATTACCTAACCTAACCAGGATATGTTTTCTACAAGGAAACTCACGAATTTGTTCAAAATACGGCATTGCCATCTTTAAGTAGGAAAATAACCACGAGCAGGACTGTGGGAAAAGGGTAAAGTTGGATCCTGAAGTTGATTTCAGTTGTCATTCTTACCCCTTTCACCAAATTATTGAAGGGCAAAAGGAATGAAAAAAGGCTAGTTTCTGATAGGGCTAATTCTTATACTTATATCAAAAGTGGGTCTTCAGGGTGAATAACCACTTCCCAACTGCGGTTCTTGCATCTGAATGGAGAAGATAACAATACAGATGGATGAGAATGAGGTTAGGTTTATCACTGCCATTCTAGGACAGGTTGGTCAGACACTTAACCATAGTATTTTCCCTCCCTTATTTATTTGGCTTTCTTAAATCATTCCTTTTCTTCCTTATAGAAATAACAATGCTCATAATGGCAGCCTAAATGCCCAGACCACCTCAAATTAATCATATATTGATGGGGCACCAACAAGGCTCTATGGATATATGCAGATAAGATAAAAGAAGACTAATAGAATATTCCTCTACAAATCCAATCTGAGCTAAAATGTCCGGTGAGGGTTTTTCTCAGCCAGCTGTTGGGACTGCTGAATATAAGTAGTAGGAATAATTTCATTAATAACAGCTTAGTTAAATAATGAATTCATTCATTAATAACAGATTAAACCACAGACATGGATTAAGTACCAGAAAGACTTTACAGGCCATCTGATTTTAAAGAGAAGGAAACTGAGGCCCAGAAAAGTCCTGCAAATTGCCCAAAGGCTCATATTAAGTAGCAGCTTCTCTTTCTCCTTGGGGACTAGACTTCCACTAAATTATGCTGACTCCCCTTTTAGCCACTTCCATTGGGAATAAAGTCATCCAGGTTTGTAAACAGAGGGGAATTAGAGAAAGAGAGTAATCATATAGGTGAACAGAGAAATGAGAACTGAAAGTGGCTTGCATGGAGCTGGTTCATTTACCCTCATTAGAATGTAAGCTTTTTGAGAGAAAAAGAACAGCCAGACTTGCATTTGTTTGTCAGTTTGGCAAATAGGTAAGAATTTTAAGAAATGGTTTTTCATTCATTCTAGAAGTGAAGGAACTATGAGGATATAACTTTAATTTGATGATTGGTTTACATGAAGATTTAACTCTATTAGAGTGTCTTATGTTGACTCCCTTACTCAACCTTTATGTTTGCTAGTTGTTTTATTCTTTTAAAATTTATTTATTTATTTTTCCAACTATTTGCAAAGGTAATAAGTTTTATGGGTAAGGTTTTGAGTTCCACATTTTTTTCCCTCCACCCTGCCCCAGACAGAGAATAATCTAATATAGATTATACAGGTATAACTATGTTATCATAGTCTATACATGTATATACTATATTAAACATATTTCCTTAATATTTTATGAATCAGAACAAAAAGGGAAAATTATGAGAGGAAAATAATATGAAACATAAAAAATTGAAAACAGTATGTATTCAGGTCCTTCTCTAGATGTGGATGGTATTTTCCATCACAAGTCCTTTAGAATTGTCTTTGATTATTGTACTGCTGAGAAGAAAAAGTCCTTCAGGGTTGATCATTCCATAAAGTTGTTGTTAATGTTGCTTCTTTTAAGGAGAGTCTTTCCTCCCTTCACTTATTCCCAATGCAAAAAAACCAAACAAACCAAAAAACAACTCTTCAGGAGTATTCAATCATGTATTACATTAGAGAAAAGGATAATAATTAGTTCCTTTTAAATGGCCCGGTCTAAGGCTTCTTCCTTTCCTTTTCTCTCATTTAAAAAAGTTATTTTTTTACTCTGAATATAAATGCCTACCCCACCCCGCAACATAGCTCAACCACAAACCATTTCCATATACAGATAGTAGACCACCAATCTCTTTGAAACCTGAGCATCTTCATTTTATAACACTTTGATTATTTTAAAATACATGATAAACTCCAAATACTTTCAAAACTGTCCTGCTTGTCTGTGCTTCCTTGTGAAATTTACTTTGCTTTGGGGAAAATATTTCAATGGTCATCTTTATTTTTATTTTTTTTAGGTTTTTGAAAGGCAATGGGGTTAAGTGGCTTGCCCAAGGCCACATAGCTAGGTAATTATTAAGTTTCTGAGGTCGGACTCCACAATTATTTCTCTGGGTACAGATGGTATTCTCTATCACAGACAGTCCAAAAGTGTCCCTGGTTGTTGCACTGATGGAATGAGCAAGTCCGTCAAGGTTGATCATCACCCCCATGTTGCTGTTGTGGAGTACAATGTTCTTCTGGTTCTGCTCATCTCACTCAGCATCAGTTCATGCAAATCCTTCCATGCTTCCCTGAATTTGCATCCCTCCTGGTTTCTAATAGAACAATAGTGTTCTATGACATACGTATACCACAGTTCGTTTAAGCCATTCCCCAATTGAAAGACATTCACTTAATTTCCAATTCTTTGCCACCACAAATGGGGCTGCTTTGAATATTTTTGTACAGGTGATGTTTTTATCCTTTCTCATAATCTCTTCAGGGTATAGACCCAGTAGTGGTATTGCTGGATCAAAGGGAATGCACATTTTTGTCGACTTTTGGGCGTAATTCTAAATTACTCTCCAGAAAGGTTGGATGAGTTCACAGCTTTACCAACAAGGCATTAGTGTCCCAGATTTCCCACATCCCTTCCAACATTGATCATTGTCCTTTCTGGTCATATTGGCCAGTCTGAGAGGTGTGAGATGGTACCTCAGAGATGCTTTAATTAGCATTTCTCTAATGAGTAATGATTTAGAGCAATTTTTCACATGACTATGGATTGCTTTGATTTCCTCAACTGTAAATTGCCTTTGCATATCATTTGACCATTTGTCAATTGGGAACTGGCTTGTTTTTTTGAAAATTTGACTCAGTTCTCTGTATATTTTAGAAATGAGTCCTTTTTCAGAAATACTAGTTGTAAAAAGTTTCCCAATTTACTACATTTCTTTTGATCTTGGTTTTGTCTGTGCAAAAGCTTTTTAATTTCATGTAATCAAAATTATCTAATTTGTTTTTAATGATGTTCTCCATCTCTTCCTTGGTCATAAACTACTTCCCTTTCCATAGATCTGACAGGTAAACTAGTCCTTGATCTAGTTTGCTTATAAATTTTTTTATGTCTAAATCTTGTATCCATTTGGATCTTATCTTGGTATAGGGTGTGAGGTGTTGGTCTAATACAGGTTTCTTCCAAACTAACTTCCAATTTTCCCAACAGTTTTTATCAAAGAGAAAGTTTTTATCCCAATAGCTGGACTCTTTGGGTTTATCAAACAGCAGCTTACTATAATCATTTCCTGCTGTTGCACCTAGTCTATTCCATGTCCACTCTCTATTTCTTAGCCAATTCCAGACAGTTTTGATGACTGATGCTTTATAATATAATTTTAGATCTGGTAAGGTTAAGCCACCTTCTTTTGTACCTTTTTTTCATTGAATCCCTGGAAATTCTTGACTTTTTATTTCTCCATATGAATTTACTTACAATTTTTTCTAACTCATTAAAGTAATTTTTTTTGGAATTTTGATTGGCAGGGCAATAAACAGATAGTTTAGTTTTGGTAGAACTGTCATTTTCATCGCTCTACCTATCCATGAGCAGTTGGTGTTTACCAGTTATTTAAATCTGATTTTATTTGTGTGAGAAGTGTTTTGTAATTGTTTTCAAAAAGTTTTTGAGTCTGCCTTGGCAGATAGACTCCCAGGTATTTTATATTGTCTAAAGTTACTTTGAATGGGATTTCTCTTTCTAGCTCTTTCTGCTGCATCTTGCTAGTCATATATAGAAATGTTGAGGATTTATGAGGGTTTATTTTATATCCTGAGACTTTGCTAAAGTTGCTAATTATTTCTAGTAGTTTTTTAGATGTTTTTTTTGGATTCTCTAGGTATACCATCATGTCATCTGCAAAGTGAGAGTTTTGTCTCTTCCTTCCCAATTCTAATTCCTTCAATTTCTTTTTATTCTCTTATCTAATACAATATTGAATAGTAGTGGTGATAATGGGCATCCTTGTTTCACCCCTGATCTTATTGGGAATGCCTCTAGCCTATCCTTGTTGTATATAATGCTTGTTGATGGTTTCAGATAGATACTGCTTATTATTCTAAGGAACAAACCATTTATTTCTGCACACTCTAGTGTTTTTAGTAGGAATGGGTGCTGTATTTTGTCAAAGGCTTTTTCAGCATCTATTGATATAATCATATGATTTCTGATAGGTTTGTTATAGATATAATTGATTATATTAAGTTTTCCTAATATTGATCCAACCCTGCATTCCTGAGATAAATTCTTCTTGTCATAGTGTATTATCCTAGAGAAAACTTGTTGTAGTTGTTTTGCTAAGATTTTAAGATTTTTGCATCTATATTCACCAGGGAGAGGGGTCTATGATTTTTCTCAGTTTTGACTCTTCCTGGTTTAGGTATCAGCACTATGTTGGTGTCATAGAAAGAGTTAGGCAGAGTTCTGTTGTCACTGATTTTTCCTCAATGGTCACCTTAAGTTTCTACTTCTGATGCCCTTTCTCAATCAAAAGGTTACCCCCCCTTAGTAATAAAGAAGCCTAAAGCAAAATAAATCCATACACACTCCTTCCTTCTTCCCTCCCTCCCTTCCTCTCTTTCTTTCTTCTTCCTCCCTCCTTCTTTCTTTCCTTCCTTCCTCTCTCTTCCTTCCTTTTCTCTTTCATTTCTTTTTCTCTTTCTTTCTTTTTTCTTTCTTCTTTCTTTCTTTCTTTCTTTTTCTCTTCCTTCCTTCCTTCCTTCCTTCCTTCCTTCCTTCCTTCTTTCCCTCTTTCTTTTCTTCTTCTTTCTTTCTTTCTTTCCTTCCTTTTTTCTTTCTTTCTTTCTTTCTTCCTTCCTTCCTTCCTTCCTTCCTTCCTTCCTTCCTTCCTTCCTTCCTTCCTTCCTTCCTTCCTTCCTTCCTTCCTTCCTTCCTTTCTTTCTTTCTTTCTTTCTTTCTTTCTTTCTTTCTTTCTTTCTTTCTTTCTTTCTCTGTTTTTTCCCAAGGCAACGGAGCTAAGTGACTTGTCCAAGGTCACTCATCTGGAAAATTACAAGTCTGATATAATATTTGAACTCAGTTCCTCCTGACTCCAGGGCTGGTGCTCTAATCAAGGTTTCAAAGGATGAAGACTTAAATTCTCTCATACATAGTTATTTATATGCTAATATGACCTTTTTAGAAATAGAATTAATTTCTAGTAGATCAATGAGGAAAAACTTTTGGGATAAATGGGCCTGACACATATTTCCCAATTTACAGCCTGGAAGTGACAGATTAATCTAATTTACCAAGAAAACTGACTTGGACTATTCCTTAAAACCCCCTAAGCATTTGCAAGAAGAGATTTACTTTGTCTGAATAACCTCACAGAGGCATTTGTTCTGTTTGGGGTTATTAAAATCTTCTTTCCCCCTTTTTTATGTGCTCTAATTATTTCTGAGCCTCCCATGTGTATAGAATTACTGAGCAGTGCCTGGCTTGGATTCTGGAACTTCTTGGAGGTGGGGAGCAATATGTACAGTGGATAAGAGCCTGGATTCAGATTGTAACACACACACACACACATTTACACACCTACACCTACACACACATACATTTACACACACACACAGTATGACATCAAGTCAACCTCTATAGATGATCTTGATCTTGAATTCAGGTCTAGCCCTTCTAGGGAAGCCCTTGCTTCAGGATGAAGAGAAAACTGTGGAGAAGCATGAGTGTCTGAGACCTGCTTCTGCCAGAGTTTAACCATGGGACATGGAGCAAATCACTTCATCTATTGACCCTTTCTTTCCTCTATCTGTAAAATGAGTGCATTGGACTATATAATCTTTCTGATCTCCTCTAGTTCTCAATCTATAAACCTAGGACTGACTACTCTCCCTGAGTGATTCTTATCTTTCTTCAGTTTTTTTTTTAAGTTAAAACAAACAAGAAGCAAGCACCAGAATTTTAGCTGTTTCCTCTCCATTCTGAAAATCACCTTATAGAATCAGTCTTTCTGGTTCAAGGTGAGTTTTTTTTTTAAACTGGCTATTTATATTTGCCTGCAAAGGAGTGAGTGCTAATTTTGAAGCAGCCGAACCAGATGTCGAAATGGAAATTGAAAATGACATATGTTATAATGAATTAGTGCTTCTGGTGATTAGTATTTGTTTTTCTCTAATACACATCCATCTTAGGGAGAAAAAAAATCTCCTTTGTTAACATGGGCGGTTTATTGTGTAGCTATAACATTCACACAGGGTTAGAGAAAATCTCTGCCATTTAATACAGAAATCTGAATATCTCACAAAAGAGTCAGATTCTCAAACTGAGTGATCATGGACAAGAATTTAATCGGTCTCCAGAAACATTCTTAGGCACACAAAAATGTAAGCAGTTGGTAAATAATTAAGTTGAACAAACATATTTGTAAAATAGTATTTGTACAAAAGTGTGACTAATCTGGTGCCCCAGAGAGGAGTATGTGGGATTTTCTGGGGGTGGAACATATAATTGATGATCAAACAAGATTTTTCTAATATGGATTTTTTTTGCTTTTAGAAAGGTGATGCAGAATAGTGAAAGGAGATAGAGGATATGGGTTTAAAGTCCTCACACTGTAACTTTTGTGAAGTCATTTATCCTTTGTGGTCTTCAGTTTCCTTATTTGTCTGACTCTAAATTCTCAATAATAACAATAAGTTATATTTTAGTGCTTTAAGCTTGGGTAAAAGATATTAACAGGTTCTGTCAAGTTGCAACATCTCAAGAATTTCCCCTTCTCTCACCTTGTTACAGATGATACTCCTATCACCTCTCCTTGATTGTTTAAAATTCTACAGGTGGATCTGTTTGGCTAAATCTTTTTCCACTCCAATCCATCCTTCATTGAGCCAACAAAGTGATTTTCTTTAAAGCAAAACTCTGATCGTGTTATCCTTGCTACTAAATAACCCCCAGGGGCGCCCTATCACCTTCAGGATCAGATTCCTTAATTCTCAGTTTGGTTTTCAAAGCCTTTCATAACCTAGCCCCCACCCCCCTTTCCATCCCAGTCTTCTTACACCTTACTTCCCCTCACAAACTCCTGTCCAGTGATACTATCCTTCTGACTGTTCTATCAACCAAAAACTCTGACTCTCTCAACTCTGGGCATTTTCTCTGGCTGTCTCTATGCTTAGAATATTCTCCTTCCTGGCTTCCCTCTAGTCTCAACTACAATCACACTTTCTACAGGAAACTACTAATCCTTCTTGATTCCAGCATCTTCCTTCTGTGGATTGTTTCCTATTTATCCTGTCTATGGCCTGCTTGGTATGTATTTGTTTGCATCTTGTCTCCCTTGTTAGACTGTAAGCTCCTTGAGGACAGGGACTGTCTTTTGTCTCTTTTTGTATTATTATTGGCACTTAGCACATGGTAGGCTCTTAATAAATGTTTACTGAATAAATGAACTGGTTCTAACTCCTTCTGGCTTCTTTTATTTTTCTTTAGGATCTCGTATCTAGTAACCATATACAGGGGTGGAGTTGGAAAAGATGCTCTGAGAGACATCTTTCCTACTGGTGAAGACCACATTTCAACCCATCTCTTACTCTCCTATACATTTAAATCTTTTCCCCATTCCTGTCCCTGCAATCCAACCTGCCTCCAAAAGAAAGATTGCAGAGAACAACCAGCACTTAGCAGAGAGGTCTAGTAAACACTAGAAAATGCAGAGACCACCAGCAGCCCTTCTAACCAACAGATGGAAGAATCCAACGTCCCCAATTCCTTACTCTCTCCTAAACTGGGATTCCCATGTTTTAGGAGATTCAGTATCCCTATCATCTGGTTGATTTCACCCCTACTCCTTCCTCAATATACCATATGTCATGTGTCTGTTTTTAAAACTAAATTAAACCAAAGTTAATTTTGCTCCGAGAACTCTTGAATAGATCGTGATACTTCTTCAGATCACTGGCGACTGCAGTGTTTGTGTATATTAGGGGCTTGGAGTGGGTGGTTGGGGGGTGTTGGTGTTAAGGGAAGAGAAATTTCAAAAACAATTTAAATTTCCAAGTTCCAAAAGAAGCCAGACAGCACAGCACACGTTGGTAGTGCTCCCTTAAGTTGCAGAAGTGATTTCAAGAGGACCGTGCCTAAATTCTCTCTTATCATCTATTTGTTTTCCTTGTGAGGGCAGGGGTTTGAGTTGCCCATGTATATTCTCAGCAGTGACAATTAGTCAGAATCCTGACCCAACTATTTAACCAGAGAACTTCCCATTTCTACTTTCTAGCCAATTCTTTTTTTTTTTTTGCAAGGCAATGGAGTTGTGACTTGCCCAGGATCACACAGCTAAGTAGGTATTAAGTGTCTGAAGCTTGATTTGAACGTGGGTCCTCCTGACTCCAGGGCCGGTACTCTGCCCACTTCTCCTCTAGTCAATTCTTAAAAAAAAACTGTCTATCTTAGCTTTCTATCTCAGCTCTTAAATTATCTTAGATTTCTACCTCCATTGCAAATAGAGCAATTGCTATATGAAGAAGCCAGGCAACCTCTGTTGTGACATATTTATCTAGAAAGCTATAGAATGAAATTGCCTGGGAATAGTCTTTTGAATACAATTGACTTTAGAAGAACAATTTATAAGAAGACATTTATAAAATACCTAATATGTACAAGGTGCCACAGAAGACACTTGGTAGACAAAGTCTCTCTCAAGTACCTTCGATAGAATACTAGTATTTTACTGAGAGAATGGAGGAAGTAGGTTGACAGGTG
This sequence comes from Macrotis lagotis, assembly GCF_037893015.1. Lineage (NCBI taxonomy): Eukaryota > Metazoa > Chordata > Mammalia > Peramelemorphia > Peramelidae > Macrotis > Macrotis lagotis. The sequence goes on from NC_133662.1 coordinate 213,968,462, forward strand.
AGTAAATTCAAGGAAAACTATCAACATAATTGACCATATCGATAATGAAACCAACAAATCATAATGGATGCTGAAAAAATCATTCACAAAAATATCACACATTCCTTTTAAAAACACTAGAAATCATAGGAGTAAATCAAGCCTTTTTTAAAATATAAGACATATCTATCTAAAAGCAAGAATGAGCATTATCTACAGTGGGGATAAACTTAAAGAAGACTGGAGTGAATTAAGGATGTCTATTATCACTACTTTTATTCAATATTGGGCTAGAATAATTAGCTATAGGAATAAGACAAGAAAAGAAAATTGAAGGAATAAAAATAGGCAGTGAAGAAACAAACTATCACTCTTTGCAGATGATATGATAGTATATTTAGAGAACCCTAAAGAATCAACCAAAAAACTACCTGAAACAATTAACTAGAAAAATTGCAGGATATAAAATAAATTGACAGGAAGAGATGGAGAAATTCCATTTATAATAGCTGCAGAATATAAAATACTTGGGAGTATTCTTTCCAAGACATACCTAGGGAGTATATTAATACAATGACAAAACACATTTCATATAAGTAAGGACAGATTAAAACAATTGGTAAGATATTAACTGGTCATGGGTGGGCCAAGCCAATATAATAAAAATGACAATTCTAATATACTTATTCAATGCCATACCAATCAAACTGCCAAAGAATTGTTTTATAGAGGTAGAAAAAATAAAATACATCTGGAATAACAAAAGGTCAAGAATATCAAGGAAATCAATGAAAATGAATGTGAAGGAAGGTGACCTAACAGTTTCAGATTTTGAGCTATATTATAAAGTGATAATCATCAAAACAATGTGGTACTAGTTAATAGAGAGGTAGATCAGTGGAGTAGATTAGGTACACAATGCATGTTACTAAATGACCATAATAATCAAGTATATGGTAAACCCAAAGATCCAAGTTTTTGATACAAGAACTGAACTTTTTAATCAAGAGCACTGACAAACTGGAAAACAATTTAATACAAATTGTATAGGGACCAACATCTCAGACTGTATACTAACATAAGGTTAAAAATGGGTACTTGATTTAAATATGAAGAGTGATATCATAAGTTAATTAGGGAGCATGGAAAAAGGTACCTGTCAGATCTATGGATAAGGGAAACATTTATGATCAAACGAGAAAAATAGAGGATCATGAGAAATAAAATAATTTTGATTACATGAAAATTAAAAATAAGCTTTTGTACAACAAAAGAAATGAAGTCAAAATTAGAAAGAAAACAGGAAACGGGGGAAAATTTCTAGCACATTTCGGTGATAGAGAATTTCTCAACTATACAGAGAACTGAGTCAACTTTACAAAAATAAGAGCTATTCATTAATTGATAAATGGTCAAAGAATATGAACCAGCTGTTCAAAGAAGAAATCAAGGTTATTAATAATCACATAAAAATTCTTAACTTAAAATTTTTTAAAAAAGTGTTAAAATTGCTTTACATGTAATTGGGAAATAGCAAAATAATACAAAAATATTAAAAATAAAGTAACAAGTGAATAAAACACAAGTGAGGAAGGAGATGTGGTTGATGGCCAGTGCAAAGGAACTGGAAATGGAGTCCTGAGTATAGAAAGAGAAACAAGACCAGTATCATAAAGTACAGGAAGAGGAGTAATGTATAACTAGTCTGGAAAAAGTGATTGACTCTAGGTTGTGAAATCTAAATAGGGGAGCTTATAGTTTTATTCTGATAATAATAGGGAATAATAATAATTAGAGTATATCAAATAGTGGACTGGCACGGTCAGAAGTACAGCTGTTTGGAGAATGGATTGGAGTAGGGAGAGACAAGTCAAGGAGACCAATTAGGAGACTGTTGCTTTAATAAAGGTGCGAAGTGATAAGGGCCTGAACTAAGGTAGTGATTGTAGGAGAGGAGTTGGATTTAAGAGATGCTATGGTAGTTGAAACAGCAAGATTAAACAACTGATTGAATATTTGGGTTGAAAAAGAATGAGGAGGGGCAGCTAGGTGGCGCAGTAGATAAAGCACTGGCCCTGGAGTCAGGAGTACCTGGGTTCAAATCCGATCTCAGACACTTAATAATTGCCTTGGGCAAGCCACTTAACCCCATTTGCCTTGCAAAATCCTAAAAAAATGATGAGTTGAGGATATAGCTGAATTAAAGAATCTTGGAGACTGAAAGAATGGCAATACTCTCAAGAGAGATAGCGTTATTCAGTAGAGTACTGGTAGTAGAGAGAGATAATGAGTTCTATTTTGAATATATTATCTCTTAGATATTTATAAATCATTTAGTTTGAAATATCCAATTGACAACATGATTCTAGAATTCATGAAGGATACTAAGGCTAGATTTATAGATCTGTGAGTCTTCACTAGAGATGACAAACTAATGGGAACTAAAGTTTTTTGTCGTTTGGTCCTTCAGTCTTGTCCAACTCTTTACGACTCCGTGGACAATATTGTGCATAGGAGTTTCTTGGGAAAGATACTGGAGTGATTTGTCATTTCTTTCTCCATTCAGGACAACCTTGGGGTTTACCCATTTAGAGATGATATGATATAGATGTTGACCTCAAAAGAGAACAAAAAAGTAGTCTGAGATGTAGACTAGAACCAGGAGAATTTTAGGTCTAAGAACCCAGAGGAGAGAGAATATCTAGGAAGAGAGAGCTTCAAGTTAGGGGAAGGAGAGAAGTCAATTAAGGATGAACTTCTGGGAGAGCAGTTTATATTGAATGATGAAGTCAACAGACTGCAAAGGTTTGAGGAGTGAGTGAGAGAAGAAGGAATAAATCCAGTGATGTTAGAAAGCACTTGATAAAGAATCACATTGCTTTTGTGATTTATCTTTTGATAAAGAGAAGTAGACCAAATTACAGTGCAGTTAGATTCAAACTATAATGTTTAGTCTCAAAGAGTAGTTATTAATGGTTTCATATTATCTTGGAAGACAGTCTCCAGTGGAATGCCCCACGTATTTACTTGCCTGACTTGGATAAGTGCATCGGATGAGATGTCCATAAGATTTATGAGGGAGGTTGGGGATAGCCCACTCACTGTTTGACAGACTCCAGATCTAAAAACATTTTGATGGGGTATAACACTGAACTGAATCAAATAAGAAATTTGGTAGGGATAAATGTCAAACTTTATACTTTGGCTCACAAAGTCATTTCACAGTTACAAGATGGAGAAAGCAGCCAGCCTGCTGGTTAGATAGCAGATGTTCTGGAAAATGATCTGAGGTTCTTAGTATTTAGTGTGAGTCAGTAATCTGATGTGGTAGCCAAGAATAAATTTTGCAAACTTTAGTGTCCTTAAAATGGGCATAACTCCATGTCCAAAGGGCTATAAAACCATGCACACTCTTTGACCCTAGCAGTGTCATTACTAGATCTGTATCCCCCAAAAAATAAGATTAAGAAAAAACATAAGGGAAAAGATTCTATATTTACAGAAATATTTATAGTAGCACTTTTCATGTGGTAGGGAGAAGGAAATTGGGAGGATGCCCATCAATTGGGGAATGACTGAACAAATTGTTCTATGTGATTGCGAAGGAATACTGTTGTTTATAAAATCCTGAGCAGGATGCTCTCAGAAAAACCTGTAAAGACTTATATGAGCTGATGCAAAGTGAAATGTGCTGTGTACAAAGCAGCAATAATTTTATAAGATGATCAAATGTGAATGACAGCTTTTTTCAGCAATACAATGATCTCTTAAGGCCTTATAATGAAAAATGTTACCTATCTCAGACAAAGAAGTGATGGTGTTAGAATGCTGAATGAAACATACTTTTTTTTTTTACTTTATTTTTCTTGAGGTTTTAAATTTTTTTTCTGTTTTCTTAATATGTTTTGAACGACTACACATGTATAACCTATATCAAATTGTTTTTCTTCTCAATGTGGGAGGGAAGAAGGTAGAGAATTTGGAACTTAAAGTTTTTTTTCTTTGTTTTTTTTAAATTTATTTAAGTGGCAATGGGGTTATAAGTGACTTGCCCAAGGTCACACAGCTAGGCAATTATTAAGTGTCTGAGACTGGATTTGAACTCAGAATTCAGGTCCTCCTGACTCCAGGACCTGTGTTCTATCTACTGCACCACCTAGGTGCCCCAGAACTTAAAGTTTTAAAAATGAATGCTAATTGTTTTTTACATATAATTGGGGAAAAATAAAATATTCAATAATTTTTAAAAAACTAATAAAGAGGTATATCTCTGAGGAATAAGGGATGTTACCCTAGCCAGACCACATCTGGAATATAAAGTTCAGTTAGGAACATCACATTTTTAGAAGGCCATTTAAAAGTTGTGGCATATCAATCGGTAATAACAGAAAGGAAGAATGATCTTAACTCTCAGATGTATAATAATTGGTTGAAGGAATTTATTGACCTGGAAAAGAGAAGATTTGGGAAGCAACATGATAGCTTTCTTTGAGTATTTGAAATGTTATCATGTGAAAGAGAGATTAAATTTGTTCAATTTGGTTCCAGAAAAACAGAATTAGGAGCAATGACTGGAAGTTGCAAAGAGGCATATTTTAATTGGTTTTAGCTAAAACTTAAAAGATGGCTGTTACCCCTCACTGAACATATCTACAGATAGAATTACTGACTGTCATACCTAGGAAAGGCTTTATGATTTGTGTATAAAAAATATGAATAGAACAAATACCAGAAAAATTGAGTTAAATATAATAATCAATAACATTCATATAATGCTTTAAGATTTGCAAAGCATTTTTATAGACGTTAATTCATCTGATTTTCACAACAACCCTGGCAGGTAGATAACTATTATTATTTCTATTTTACAGAGGAGGAAACTGAGTCAGATAGGATTAAGTGGTCCCAGGATCACACAACTAGTAGGTTTTAACTCTTATTAACTTATTAACTCTTATCTATCCATTCAACTAGGATAAAATATATAAGTTCCTTTATTTACCCTTGGGACAAGTGCCCCTTTATTCCAAGGAAGTTTCTCTTTCACTCCTTTCTCCTTCAATACTCAATGTAGCTAGAAGGCAGGACTTTCCCATGCCCTTGTTGGGGTCCAGAGTCTCTGGAACAAAGCCAAAATCCTTATCTGAGTTTGGGGGTAGTAAGTGTGAAGGAGACACCCAGTGTTTTTTACTTAAATATTTGAAGTGAATTGCTGATAGTGACTTTTTAAAGCTTGGGGGATAAGTCGTCAAAGCTAGAAAAGGAGTCATTTGTTGGGAAGAAAGAAAAGTGGGTTAGAGGTTTGTTTGTTTTTTTTTTCTCATGAACTTGCAAGAAACCTGTCCTGTCATGTTTTTTTCTTTGCTTTCCAGAACTTTGCTCTTCCAGAGGTGACTCCTTCCACAGTCCTAGGCCTCTTATACCATTCTTTATTCCTTTTTTTCTAGATAATAGCCACTTCTCCTAAGTTCTCTTTGCCTAATAAAAGGTGGACAAGATTGCATTTCCAAGCCTCAAAGAAGAGACAGTTAATTTCACTACTAGCATATTCCCTGATGAAGTGCTGAAGTTGGATGGGTGGGATGTTTCCTTCTGGGGCTCCTGTTTAAACTGATTTTTACAGAATCCAGTTGTAATTCATCAATAAATCATCCTTATTTTAAGATTAAATAACCAAGTGATTGAATCTTACCAACTTTTGAAAAAGTTTTTTGTAATTCTTGGTCTCCTTTTTTGGTGGATAATAAGCTCATCTATGACACCTGAAAGTTTGGCTGTTATAATATTCCTATCTCATGAAATAAATACAGCACAAACGACTTCGGTTTGGAAGTTACCATCTAGCAGAGGAAGAGACCAAATTTGGCTTTCAGAGTCAATCACAAGGAGGTGTTTGTATTTTCACAAGTCAATTCATTGTTGATGGACTACAAAGTAGCATTCTTTTCCTTTTCATCCATTGGGGATTATTTTAGTTTTTACTGAGGACCAGAAGCTTGGGTCCAATTTGGGAGAGATCCAGGGGTATAGTCTGACACTTATCATCTAGGTAAAATAACTTAATCTTTTCAAATTCCTCTTTTATTAAATAGAGCTTATTGGATAACACTTGCTGTACCTATTTCACAGGTTTCTTGACAAGGTCAAATGAGATAATGTAAATAAAGTGACTTTTAAATTAAAAAATGCCGTGGAAACTTTTATTACAATAGTGACTGCTATATTCCAACCTCGAGTTATTCTTTCTCCTTTTCTCATTTTTCTTCCCTTCCCAAGTCTTGCCTTTTATATTAGGGAACTTCAATATACATATTAATGTTCCCTCAAACTCCTTAATTCTTGTCTTTCTGATGTCCCATGATTTATTCCTTCATTACATTTCAGCCACACATAGGAGTGGTTATACCTTGAGACCCACCATTAGAAACTCTGAAATTGCTCTATATGACCTCTACTGATTTTCCTCAACTATTAAGATCTCCCTAAATCACCTTATTTTGAAGTAATTTTCATTTATTCTCTTTGTATTTATCCTTTCTTATTAGAATGTCAGTTTCTTCTGTCTACAGATTATTTCACAAGTTGTATTTGTTTTCCTGGTCCCTGCTTAAATGCTTATTATTATAGAGATATTACACATTATTTAAAGATTTTATTTGAGTTTTACATTCCCCCCCCAATCTTACTTCCCTCCCCCAGTCCCACAGAAGGCAATTTGCCAGTTCTTACATTGTTTCCATGGTATATATTGATCCAAATTGAATATACATTATTATTATTTTCTATGATTTGTGAAATCCCTGTGGTTTGCTGGGATTGACTACAGAGGAAGAAATGCAGGTGGGTGCCATGATCTCTAATTGTACTTGACCACTGATTTGCTCATGACTCTGGGTGAGATTTCTAACCTGCTTATGCCTCAATTTCTCCAATTTACCCACTGTACAAAAGGGGTTCATATGACAAATAATATTTGAGGAAAAGTGGTATACAAAGATAGGGTCTTGTTAGGAAACACAAGTCATGGCTTCTTTAGAGGCAATTCCCTAAAAGAATGAAAAGCACAATTCAACTTATCTTGGAGATTTATTATTCTCTGCTTTCTCCCTCCTTTCCCATCTTCAATCCCCAGATAGAGAATAAAAATAGTGGGGGGGGGTATGTAAAGTGTTAGGGAATTCTGATTTTTAATTTGATGGGACAAATTACTTAATTTCTCTGTATAGGAATTTCCCAGAGAAATAATATGGTTTAGTGAAAAGGTTGTTGCATCTGGAGTCAGAAGAGATCTGGGTTTCAATCTTACTTCTTATATTTATTAGCTGTGTGATCTTGGGCAAGTCACTTAAGCTCTTTCCCTCAATTTTATCATCTGGAAAATGGGAATGATTCTTTGTGTTTTACTTTATAGGGTTGTTATGAGGAATAAAGTATGTAAATTCCCATGTATTATTGTTGTTGCTGCTTTCTGCAGTCAGAATGTGTATTCTTGCTCAATCATGTACTTACTTCCTAAGGAACCTTAGACAAGTCACTTCATGTTTTGATTTCCTTATCTGTAAAATAAAAGGTTGGGATGACGTTTAAGGTTTTTTCCCCTGCTCTAAATCTGAGTTCTCATGACATACCAGAAAGCTGGTGGAATCATAACTTGGATTTTTCCCAAGCAGTCTATAGGCATTTTGCATTTTCTTAGTAGAGTGGCCTTGTGGTATCTGTGAATCAGAGGAGTCTGCCTGACTGGATGTGAGCTGGGGGAATGGGGTGGGGGGAGTCTAATTCTAGAAGGGCAATTATGGATACTACAAGAAACAAGCTGCTCCTGACATTGGGAGTCCAACCAATGTTTCTTCTTCATTTAGTCAAAGAGTTAACAATCATTCACCTTCCACTGGTCTTCCTATGGATCCCTGTTGCCCTTGAAATCAAACGTAAATGCTTGATCTTGTTTTCCAAGGTCTTTATGATCCAAACCCTCTGCCTTTTCTCTATATTTTCATTTACTTCTGCCCTACCCTGATATCTCCCCTGGGTCACCCCCCCCCCCCGACTGTCAATGGAGTAGTGCTATTTCATCTCTCACCTACCCTGAACCTTTGCTCAATTTTCCATGCACATAGGTCTCTATCCCTTCCTGACCTGCCAGCCAGATGTCCATAATTTTCCTCTTATACAACATCATTTACTCCTGGATCTCTTCTTTGATCAAGCCTACACATTCTCTGATTTACTATCATCATCCCTTATTTATATGTATTTTACCCTCTCAATACATTGAAAATGATTAGCCCCAGGGTATAAGTTTCTATTCATTAAATCTGTCTGCTTTTCTTGTCTGGGTGGGAACATGATGAAGTGACTTTGTTAAGAGAAGACATCCCAGGTCTGTACCTTTATTTCCTATGTTGGCTTTGAGACAAGTCAACTTGAGATTATAACATGATGCTGAGGCAGGACCCCTCATTTAATGAGTATAGAGGATGAGATTCATAGCACCTTGGGTTTCTGAGCTGGTTCCTCCCTCATGACTGAACCCTCTTAGTACTCCTCAAATGTGTGACTTTCTCTCATTGAGCTCTGCTTAGCATAGTTATGCTTAGTATGATACCTGCTTCATAGTAGAATTTAATAAATGTTTTATATCTACCTGCCTGCTCTCATTTCTCCTCTGTCTCTGTCTCTGTTTTTATCTTCTTTTATATCTTGGTAAGGATGACATGCCATGGCAAATATGACAGATTTGAATGGTGCTGTTCTAAACTCCTCTCCTCTTCAGTTTGATTTAATTTAGTACCAAATCTCCTTTCCATTGAATTCAATGGTTGCTATGTATACTAAGCCCCTTTTGAGTCACTACAGTTTGTCTCATATTAGTTATATGGGTAAATGCCTAATACCATCCAGGCTTAAGTTTCTACTTTAAACATCAGATCAAGTCCCCCCAAATATACTATTAAGGCAGAGTTGGGGGATTCCTGAACAGAGAAAACTTTCCTTAAGGGTCATGGGACCTTGGGTCCCAAGGTCCCAAGTTTCATTGCAACCCATCTGATGTTTCAAATAACTCTTTCCCAATAGGTTACCTTAGGTGTACTGCAGTGGAGAAAATGAAAGGCAAATCAAAGAAATCAAAGGTAACATTCCTCTCCACCAAATAATGTTTTCCCTCTATCTTTGAAATTCTAGGAAGTGTTAGCATTTCATTTTTCCTATCGCCCTGTATGAGAACCAGGTGCGGGGCCGCCCTTGGAGGTCAGGGGGTATCTTAATGGATATTTGCAGAATTGACTCTAATCTTGGGTGATCTCTGTGACCTCCTAGCTAGAGGTGTGTCCTTTTCCTACCATAAAAGCGTAGGGCTACTGGGCTTAGGATAAAGAAGCATTTGACCAAATCAGCAAGATGAGGTGCTTTGTGGTCTTGCTTGCCATCATTGCCTTCTCTGAATGCACCGTCAGGTAAGTCTTGATGTCTCGGAATGTTATGGATCCACCAAGGCAGGAGAGAAACCTCATGGAGAAGGGAAGGAAGAAGCTCAGAGATGGGGGCTTGCCTAATACCTCTCATTGAGAGATAAGACATCTATGATAAGAAATTCCCTTCTAGTCTCAAGACCCTGAATTTTAGTATAATCTTCCTAAAGGGAACTAGGCCTAGCAAGGCCTAGCAAGACACAAAAGAATGAATTTGCTATCTCACGTGTTTTTTTATAAATAAATATTCTGTATTCTCTGCATGCCCAGGTACCAAATCTGAGGCATAGTTAGGTACTAAGTGCTTGAAAAAGTCTGGTCTTCCTTTGGGTAAGAGGGAAGCAGAATCTCTGAGAAAGATCAGAAGGTTTTAGATAAGTCATTTTTTGAAATTTTTTTTTGTTTTTGTTTTGCAAGGCAATGGGGTTAAAGTGACTTGCACAAGCTCACACAGATAGGTAATTTTTAAGTATCTGAGGTTTTGAACTCAAGTCCTCCTGACTCCAGGATTGGTGCTCTATCTAACGGCACCACATAGCTGCCCCCATAGTTCTTTAAACAAACAAACAAAAACTGTTCTAAACACCACATCTTTACACTGAATCCAATAGTTCTAGAACTATTGGGCTACAGGCAGTGGCTTTCATCAGGTCCCTGAGGAAAACTCCACATATGTTTTAATCAATTTATCTGAACCAGATAAAAGTCTGTGGCAGTACATTCTGGGATGGTTTATAGAATGCCTTCCAGATGCTGCTTTCATTCTGGTCTGAGTTTGTATTCATGTCTAACATTCAATTTCCCAGAAGGTTCTTTAGCAGAACCTGGGTCGACTAGTGGAGCTGCCATCCCAATTCCAAATTAGTCCCTGAGTTAAGTGGAAACCACTAGTAGAGAAAGTAGGGAATGTAAAAGTTATGGCTAAGGAGAAAACAACCAGAGGATCAGAAAAATAAGATACAGGCCGGCCTCCTGCCAAGCGTTAGGTATTTTATAGGAGAAAGCTCCATCAGGCTTATGGGCAGGTGCCAGTTTCAAACTGAGCTGCATCTCCCACAATTCTGCCTTTCTTTGCCCCCTCTAAGCCTCAGCTGTGTTTGATAGAAAGAGATTTAAAAACAACTCCCTGGCTTTTTATTTGTGAGACTGTGTGAAGGGCCAGAGAAGAGAACAGAGAGGACAATTCCGTTCTACATGAATTCTTTTTCAGACATAATCAAAGAGAAAAAGCAAAAAGAAGTAACCAACATTTTATTTTTTTCTTTAAAATTGCTATTAATTGGTAATAAAGTTTTAACCTTAAAAAGAATTTTTACTTTTAGTACCTCATTTTATTTTCACAATGGCCAAAATGATAGATAAAAATATATTTTAGAGCTAAAACATCCTAGAATATAGTTCAGCTGTCCCAATTTTACCTGTGAGTTCGGGACTGGCCTAGATAGGGACCTCAAAGACTCAGGAGCCAGTGGTGAATTTTCATTTCCAATGCATTCTTTGTTGATTTTTTGAAGGAATCTGATAAGATTTGGAGAACAAGGGTTGTGAAGGGAAAGTAGAGAAGAAAGAAGATAATAAATGTAATAAATGGCCTTGCTGAACACAAGTCCTGGTGTTCTTAGCTTAGAGAGAGGTGCCAGAGAAGGGCCAACATTTTTGTTGGGTCTGATCATTTTGCTAACCCAAGTTGATGTTCTCCCCTTTCCCTCCCGTTCCTCCATCTCTGCCAGTCTCGGCTTTCTCTGGCCAAGTGAAACTTTCGAGGAGGAGACATAACACTTTCCCAGGTGGGTGGATGTGTGATATGGGAGGAGCTGAAGCTGCTGTTATTGAATATGACAACAGGCATAGGACTGTTTTTTTTATCCTGCACCTAAAATAGCAGAGAAAAAAGGCAAATTGCTCCAGACTGCAAAGGAAGTAGGACACTCCGAAAAGGGAAATTAGCATTTCAAAGCCATAGGAGCAGATGCTCTACAGACCAGCCTGAATGTGAATGCTTCAGAAACTAGCTCAAGGGCCCAATCTCCTGGTAACTCACTCCCAGAGGAGAAATTCTGGACTCTCTTTGCCTGTGCTCTGCCTACGTGAGATTGCCATGAGATCAGGTGGATGAGTTTCTCCCCTCTACCCCTCCTCTCCCAGTCAAAGCCAGATTAGACTAGTAATGTCAGGAAATGAAGTATTTTGTGGGGTTAAAATTTAACTGGATGTGAGCAGAGAGCCAGGCAACTGGACCCAGGTTTTGAACTCCAGGTGACAAATATTAGATTGCATAGCTGAAGAAGGGCTACAATTGATAGAATGCCAAAGGTTTTCTAGCCCAATCCACACTTGATCAAAAATGCCATCACCAGTGTTAGTGGGTGATCCTCCAACCTTCAATTGAAAAATCTCTCAAGAGAGGTAACCTGCAACCTCCTGTGGCCAATTTCGCTTTGGGATAGTTGTATCCTTAAGAAATGCTTCCCTTCATGGAGATAAAATGTACTTCTCTAAAACTTCGAGCTACTACTCCTAGTTCTGCTCTTGGATATTCCATTCCAGGAGGACAAAAAGGACAGCTACCTCCCCTGGAAGGTTTGAGCAATTTATATACCTGAAATAAGGACTTTCCCATCTCCTTTTCTGATTCTAAAAGACTGTCTACTCTCAACTCTATTTGCTTGCCCCCCCCTAGAATCTTAAGGAACTTGGAAAGAATGAAAAAGCAGACTGGAGAAAGGGAAAGGGAAAGAACAGCCAAGAAGGAGGGCAACTTTGGTAGAACTCACCTATTAATATTTCCACTTGACTAGTGAAAACCCAAGCACCCCAGAAATGAGGGTCTTTGAAGTATAATGGCAGGAGATCTGTCCTAAAGGTGACATAACTAGGAACAATACCAATGGGAGGTCTGGCAATAGATGAGTCCAGAAGGTGAACTTCTGGCACAAGTAAAAGGTCCTGGGATTGTATTTATGAAAGAATGTTTTACTTTCCAGAAAAAAAGATGGGGATTGAAATAGAAAAGACTATAGGTAAAAGGAGAACTATATGCCTGAGAACAACCAAGATGGTGAAGGGCCTCAAGTCCATGAAGTATGAGAATTGGTGGAAGAAACTGGGAATGTTTAACCTAGAGAAAAAGATGCTTAAGTGGCCCATGACAGTAGTCCTCAAGTATCTGAAAGGCTTGCATGTCAAAAGAGAGTCTAGACTTTTTCTGTTTCTCAGAAGAAAAAAAATTGCAAGGAAGAAAATTTAGCCTCAAGCTAAGCAAAACTTTCCATTAATGAGAGCTGGCTCAAAGTGGCCTGTGTGGCTTCTTACCCTCTCCCACTTCCCTACAGGCTAGGATAAGACTGAGGGGCACCTGTCAGGCTATAAAAAGAGAGTTCTTTAGGGTCAGAGCTTAGATCAGATGGTGGCAGAGGTCCCTTCTATATATGAAATTTGGTGATTTTGATTCTGTGAAATAGGAACAGTAGATGGGAAAATCATAACAATGAAGAATTTGATGTAAGATATTAGGGAATATAGGTATGGGGACCCAGAGATCTCTCTGGTAGCAATGCTGAGTAGCTCAGTGGGAATGGGGTTTTATTGGGAAAGGAACATCCCATTGAGCCTGAAGTGTTACAGTTTGCAGGGAGATTTGGCAAATCATTCAAGGAAAACTTCTGTTTTCCACTCCCTGCCCTGCACCAACCTTCTGGATGGGCAGGACCAGACCTGTATCAAAACTACTGCTATGAAGAGCCATTCTTGGCTCAGGAAACCCCCCAATGGTCAACCCTGTCTGAGGAGGGGAAGAGTGGAATCGCTCTATTCAGGTCATACTCACAATGACAGTGTCATAGCCCAGGACTCCCTCCATGTTGCCGGTGCCATATTGGATGGACAGAGGCTCCTCGGTACTCTGGAAGGTGGAGGATGCCGAGGGGTAGAATCTGTGGTGGTTTTCTGAAACAACACAACCCCAAGTTCGGGGAGGGGGAGGCTTCCATCAGTGTCAACTCCATAAGCCTCTGAAAAGGGCCTACAATGTGCTATGTTCATCTCACCAACCCTTGAAAATAAAAACTAAAAACTTATTGGCTACTCCACATTGGCTCTTCCTTTCTCCCCCTTTCTACTAGGTCCACAGAGAATCAAAGACATTCCAACTCCGTTCAAAATCTAGTTTCCCATTCTACCTCCCCAATTAATAATATAGTCAAATTGTGTAGATAAACAAGACTGGAAACTTAGAGAAAAATTCATCTATAACTGTTTTGCCTAGGGATAGTCCCAGTGTCCACTCTAAACCCTTGACCCACATAACCAACCTGAGCTAGTTGAGTTGGGTTACTTACGACAGGCAGGGCTATTGCAGTAGACGGAAGGGACCCAGAGATTAGAGGAACCAGTATCAAACACTACAGTGAATTCCTGGGGTGGGGTCCCAATGTAAATCTTTCCAAAGTACTGAGTCTGAGGACACAAAAATTTTCACATGTTGGGATGGTGATGCTAAGGTGGTAGTATATAGTCAAAGAAAGGGGTGGCAGGAGAGGTTAGCTTGGATTTTATGTCTGCCAAATTTTCTATCTTGACTTAAACCTGAGAAGAATTAGTGATGAAGAGAAAGGGAGAATGGCATCATGAGCATCTCGGGGACCTACCTCTCCCAGTTAGTCTGATGATGCCTCGGGCCCAAACAGAGTCAGTCTTACACAGCTCGTCAATGCCTATACCTACCTGTTGACTAACTCTCTCTGTACCAAGGTTAAAGGTTGGAAGGAGCTGACCTAGATGCAGAAATGAAAGCATGGACAGTGGAAAGCAAGAAAATTAGGGTAACAGGCTAAGGATAGTCACAGAAGCACTGAGGAAGGTTCCATAGTGGTGAGTATAATAGAGGGGAAGATGAGGATCATGTTCTGGATAGATGGGAGGAGAAGGAGCATCTGTTCTCTACCTCTTTGGTGAGTAGAATAGGAAGAAAAGGGTCATTGCTGCCACAGAAAGTGCTGAAGTTAAGAGTCAGAAAAAGAAAATTTCCAGTTATCAAAAGTATCCCTTCCTAGAAAGGGTTTTCAAGGGATTTTTTTTTTGACATTTCCTTTTTTTGAAAGCATCATGGAAATCTACAAGGAGAAGTCACCATCTGGAGTGAACCTTGAAGAAAAGACAAGATGTTTAAGATGTGGAGATGAGGAGGAAATGAATAGATTCCAGGTAAGAAAGAATAGTATATATATATATATATATATATATATATATATATATATATATACATACATATATATATATACATATATATATGCGCAGAGGTAGAAAATATATAATGTGTGGGAGGAGGCATAGTATGAAAAAGAAAATCTGGAAAAATGTGATTCTGGAGGACCTTCTATGCCAGGTTAAATAGTGAAGAGGGGCCTCATGCCTATGAGGGCATAGATGTCTATGAGGGCATCTAACAGGCAGGTGACAATGAGTGACAGGCAATCTGTAACTAGATATGCAAATTTGGGAATCATTCCTAGATTATGCCATGATCCAGTGGGATACTGTAATTCCATAAGAAGTAGAGAAAAGTAGAATGAGAGGTCCCTTCAGGAGAAATAACCCATAAAACCTCAAGAGTAGAGTTTAAGAGCACTTAACCACCAGGAGAAACAAGCCAGGAAAACAGATGAGATAAAGCACATATAGTGGCTTGTAAATATTAAAGTGCTTTATAAATGGCAGCTATTATCATCATTTCATCATTTTATGAGGTTCAAATGAAAACAATTCTGAGCAAGTCCAAATCTTGCTTTTATTCTTTTTATACAATTTGGGGTCACCAAACCTTCTTTGATCCAACCCCAATAGGAGACAGAAAGAGATTAGTAGTAGTAGTAGCAGCAGCAGCAGTAGCAAAACAACTCACATCCAGGAAATTTGTCAAGGGCTCATTTGCAACTGTGGCTTCACCATAGAACCGGTACTTGGAGCTGAGGGAATACCCATGCTTCTTCAGAAAGTCTTCCAACAAGCCATGTTCCTTCAGCACAGTTCTTAGCTTCTTACCTTTGAAGAGTGGCACCTTTCTGTAGCTGAAGAAGAGTTAGCCAAGTCCCTTTACTAGATTAGCCAAACTTCCCCAAGAGGGTCAGCCAAACCTAAATTCCAAGGTTCTCAGATCCCAGAAGCTTCCCATTATACCAAAGTATAATGATACCAACCAAGCTTTTTCTCATTTTATAACTTTGGTCAAGCTGCTTAAACTCTCTGTGCTGTATCTACC